>NC_073394.1:25674012-25974369 GCF_028641065.1 Leucoraja erinaceus | reverse complement strand
AGGAACAGCTTCTTCCCTACAGCCATCAGGCTATTAAACACAACAACAAATAAGCTCTGAGCTCTGAACTGCAAAAGACTATTATTACTGCACTATATTTGTTATTTATTGAACTTTTTTCTCTTCCCCCGTTATCTACTATGTTTACATATTCACATATTCTGTTGTGCTGCAGCAAGTAAGAATTTCAATGCCCCATCCGGGACATATGACAATAAAACACTCTTGACTCTTCCTTACGACTATTACTCTATGAACCAGGCAACAGATGGATCATGGATCCCATTGTTTGAAACCTATTTATTCTTCGGATTCTGGATTTGCTAGCAAGATCAGCATGTATTGCCCATCCCTAAGCACCATTGAGAAGATTGTGGTGAGCCACCATCTTGAGCTGCCACAGATCCTCTGGTGAAGGTGTTCCCACAGTATGTAGATTCAGTGATGTTGAAGGACCAACACCGTAGTTCCAAGTCAGCATGTTGTATGACATGTCTCATGACATGTTTTCCATAACAATTTTTCGAAGATGATTTTGTTTTTCCTTAACCATAGCTCATTTACTGTAACTGATCGACTCTCCGCCAGACCTTTAATTCATGCAGTTTTGCTCTCAGCCCCTCCTTGCCCAGTCAGAACAACCCCTGGCTTCACTTATTACAACCCTCCAGCCATCACATTCAATGGATTGTCCATTGAATTTCCAGTTTTCAATAAGATATCACTTTCCCTTTACATACCAATTTCAAAAGGGCTTTTCCCTCTGCAACCCTCTCTTCCACCTTCACCAAATCTCTCCCACTCATGCATTTGAATGAATGAATGAATATGTTTATTGTCATTGCACAATACTGTGCAACGAAATTCCATTACATCTCCTCCGGTTAAAAAAATACAAACATGACAACCATTGACACATATGTACACTTATTAGTAAAATAATAAATAAGTATTTTAAAAGAATTTAGCGGCATTTAAACTTGGAATCTCATTTTGCTTCCCCAGTGTTCTCTGTTGGAATTAAGCTCCCTTACTTAAGAAATATCGGAAAACACATGGGTAGAAAAATGATCTTTTTTTTTATTTAGTCTTCAGAGACCCAAAATCGCCTCCCACAGGGAGGTAGCAGAGTGAAAAAAGGTGGTGCGGCAGGGGTGGGATGTGGACCTGCTGGACTGATATTTGTGGCCCTCTCCTCTCGAGTAAATTAGCATCAGGCCCTATATATATCATCCAAGGAGGGCAGTTGAGCGTTTGTAATGCTCTGTGCAGTTTTTATAATTCCCTGCAGCGCCCTCCTCTCTGCCACAGTACAGCTAGCAAACCACACCAGGACACCACATTTGTCGACACAACCGCAACAGATGCAAAACCTTTTATGTTATCTTATCTCTTCATATATCTTATGCACCTAAACAATCATTTAACCCAGGTGAAGCAGCAAGTCACTTTCACTGCTTTCAGTGGGTGGTGAAATCTTCACAAAATTATTTAAAACAAAACTACTATCAAAAGTAGAATGGATCAAATATCGGAAGGTGTAGGAATTTACTTAATTATGGGGAGAGACTTAAATTTTGCACATCACAACGCAAACATTTATTTTGCAAGATGAGACTTGACAGATGAACAGACGTGGTCTGCATAACAGAACTATTACAAGCTTCTCATAAAGGCCTCCCCTCATTTAAAAATTGGTCCTTTTTTGCGGACCTACACTCTTCCAACAAAGGGTCTCCCGGCAAAAGCTTTAGCAACAGTGCTTCAGTTTCTCTTTGACCACATTGTAGCCCTCAGGACGTAATACTGAATTTGACAATTTCAGACTATAGGCCTTTTCTGTTTATGTCGAAACTGGTCAGTCCTGATTCATGATTGTAGACTTGTTACATCTCCAGCATTTCCTATCTTTTCTATTTGTGTCATTAGCTTGCCTCTCTTGTTGGGTATATTACTTGTATTTGTGCCCTTTTACTTATAGTAGGTATATTACTTTTATTTGTTGCCCTTTTATAGTTTTTTCAAACTTTGGCAATATTTTGTTTGTCTTTATTTCTTATTTATTTTTATTTTGTTTATCACCTTAATAAATTCCATTTATTTTTATTTTTCCACTCCTTTTTGGATTCGCCCTTTTCCAAGTACGTTAATCTAACCTAATTTAATATATACTGTACTTAAACACACAAAACCCATTGTCCCTTTCGTCAATATAAATAACTTAATATATCCACTCTCCAGAAGACAAAACTGTCAAAACCAAAAGCATAATTGGAGTAAATGTATCCATGTGCACAGTTCGATACCCAAGAGAGAAGAAACTAAATTATAAACTATATAAATACAATCACACAAAGATCATAGTGATCAAAGACCATTCTGATAAAAAATGATCACTATATTCCTTTAGCACAGGCCAACACTAACCATGCAAATATTATAAATGTTGATGTCATCGCTATACAATCTGCTCGATTTGAGCGTCTCTAATATATTCAACCCAACTTAAACACATTGAATAAATTATCCCTAATATATACACAATCATAGTCTGCATTAAACACATTCCATTAAAAAAAATCAAATAAGCCAATACACCCAATTCCACACAAAACAACCGTTCTAAATGCATCTGGCATAAATTCATTCAATACAACCAAATATAATCCAAACAAGCATTCTAAAATTACAGTAAATATACCCAACCTCAGTCTGCACAATTCAAATACATATATTAAGCTGTACTCAATATATAAGCTTCAATTCACCTTTGCATTTCAAAGTAAATTTGTCAACATAGTCAATGTGACAAACTACATCATTTATACAGAGACAAAGTCCACATTGCATATAAGGCACTCCCAAAATATGTTACTATATGGAGATTAGAACATATCACAAGGAACAGCTTTCATATGGCGTATCTATGCTTCTTATGGATGAACATTTTCAACCTAACATATAATATAAATGTAATTAACAATTGGCCTTTTTCTTGCATTTTGATTAAAGGCAATGCAAGATTTCACCTAAACCACACTATGAACACTCAGAAAGCATTGTATGTAATGGGCATAACCCTACAGAGGCTGTCATTGGAGTACGCAGTATACATTACAATTAGTCACACAGGCTTGTGCCATAAACATACTCACATTTTGTATTAATGTAAATATCCATAATTATACATAAAAGCACGCCACTTACACAATTACCGAGAATTTTCAAATGGGTGACATTCCTTACAGAATGTCATGACCCATATCCAGCTGGTGAGAAACAGCTTTAACATCCTACTCCATTACTTCGCTCCACAGAATATAAATACAGGTAATCCCTGCATTATGGGCTGGAGAGGAGGGGGACAAATTACATTCCCAGAATTGTAATTTTCCATTATGCAAAGCTACACCATCTGTGCAGGTGTTAAGAAGTACAAATCAAAGAAAAATAAATTTTGGATTCATTATTTCTACATTATTCTCCACATAAATTCTGAGAATGGATTTTAGTCCTTACCACAAATTTTTGAATGGTGATTTGTGAATTGTAAAAGAACAAGATTTTATAATCGCAAGGCCATAAAGCAGGGGTCGTTTGTGGATGCATCTTCCTTTTTTATTCTTATCGGTGTTAGAAATTATATATATTTGAGAAGTAATTTTGAAGAGTTTAATTCAGATGTTACTCAGGAACAGCTTTTGTCCTCTATTATCAGGCTCTGAACAGTCCTCCCATAGACTACCGTACTGACCAATTCACCTCTATATCCATTGTGGACATTTAACTTTGTCTCTGGAATAGGTGTTTCAAGGTTTCAAGGTGAGTTTATTGTTACATGTACCAATTAAGGTACAGTGAAATTCAGATTGCCACACAGTCATACCAATAAAGAACAAGACACCCAAATACATTTTTAACATGAACATCCACCACAGCAACTCCCACCCCCATTCCTCACTATGATGGAAGGCAAAAAAAGTTAAATCTTCTTCCCTTCTTCATTCTCCCGCGGTCGGGGCACTCAAACCTTCCGTTGTCGGGGCTATCTTGGCTCACGAACCCAGCGGTAGAGCCCTCTACATCGGGGCGATCAAGCTACCGCATCGGGGGGATCTCAGCTCACTGTGCCAGGCGATCGGACTCCCGAGTCGGGACTGGTCGAACCTCCTGCAGATTGGAGCTTCCCGACATCAGTCTCTACCCGAGACTGCAAGCTCCTCGATATTGAGATCTGCAGGCCGCGGTTGGAGCATTATAGAAAATAGGTGAAGCATAGAAAATAGGTGCAGTAGGAGGCCATTTGGCCCTTCGATCCCAGGCAAGGGATCAAAGGCTCCGATGGTAAGTCCACGGCCCTGAGTTGGGGCTCAAAGTCAGTCTTGAGCAAGGCCGCCAGCTCCATGATGTTAGGCCGCAGAGCGACTGGAGATATGATCTGGAAAAATAATTGCATCTCCGGCAAGGTAAGAGATTGAAAAAAAGTTTCCTCCGACCCCCTCCCATACCCCCGCATAAAACAAACCAGAGAACATTAACACATTCTTTTTAAAACTCACTAAAAATAACAAAAAGACGAAAATACAGACAGGCTGTAGGCGAGGCTGCCATCACTGACGGTGCCACCCATGCTGAAATCATGTTCTGCACTCTGTATCTTTCCCTATTCCCTACCAATTATACTTGTTAACGAAGGTCTTTGACCCTGCAAATTGTAAAAGTAAGACTGCTAAAAATTATTGAAAACATATTTTAAAGTTAAAAACTTCAATCAAACTCGCAGATGCACATTTTCGCTTAAAATCAATTTAAAATATTTTTTGGTAACAATTACTTCACACCGAAAGCTCCACTTACCAATTCCTGGTGACGGATTTCTCCTCCACATTTTAATGGGAGGGCATTCGGAGAGATATGTGGTTAGGAAAGGTTTAGAGAGCCATGGGCAAAATGGAGGCCAAAGTGACTAGCAACTTGATCGGTATGGACCAGGTGGACTCAAGGGCCTGTTTCATAGCTGTATTACTCCATGACTAGACTAGATTTAATTTTGTTTGGACTAGATTTAACCCAGAAGACAAAAGAATAGGTAGAACGTAGAGGTGTGGGTTAACTGAGATTAGAAAATCATGAGATTAACTGAGATTAGAAAATCATGAGATTAACTGAGATTAGAAAATTATGTACTTAATCTATGAACCAATGTTGTATAACGTTAGTACCTCCACCAATATAAGCACTTTGGCCAACGAGAGTTGTTTTTTAAATGTGCTATAGAACTAAAAGTGACTTGACTTGACTTAATGTTCATACCATTGGGCCATAAACTATTGAAGCAGAATATGAGATGTTGATCTTTGGATTTACATTTGGTTTCTCCATAGCAATGGAGAAGTTTGAGGACAGACAGGTGCTTGTGAGAGTGGGGAGGAGAGTTTAAAATTAACCTGGAGTCTGGATTAGGGCTAAAGTAGTCACAGCCCCAGGCTCATTGTGCATATTTCCCAGATAAGAGCCACAGGAGTCCACCAGTGTAGATCCAATGTCCTTGGACCATTGCTTGCTGAGTGGAAGATTGGGCCACAGCCTATGCTCGAGAATAGCCCCACTTTGGACTTATCTGCAGGAGAATCTCAACAGAAGTGCTCATGTCCTGGGCCAACATTCTGCTGAGAACAAAGTTGCATCACAGCTACAGGCTCATTTTCCAGCAATCCTAAACAGAGCTCAGCTGAAGATTCACTCCTATGTCCTGCCTTTTAAATCAAAGTGGCTGGAATAAAGGGAAGTATCTCATAGGGCTTCAGCATGCTCATTGTTGATATTGATTCAGCTTTCCTGTAGATGGAAAGGCCCAGGACATGCTTCTATAGGCAAAAACGTAAAGTTTGTAGGTTTATCAGAGCTGATCTGAAACAATGACATTCTAGTTCGAAGAAGCCTCACCCGAGTCAATTCCTAAACATTGGCCATTAAGGTAGCATATTAATAGAAATACAAAATTAAATCTCAAATCACAAACTTGAATTCAGCAGAAGCATTGTGAAAAGCAGAGGTTAGCACTTGCACACACCGTGGTAAAATGAGTTGATATAAACAATTAGAGAAGTTGGAACTGAATATGAAGAAATATTATGAAAACAGAAATGTGCGATTGACACGCTGGAGGTTGTCTTACAATGGAGAAGATTTAGAAATTGGATGGCTCATTTATGTGGTGGCAATATAGGTAATCTAACCATGTTCCCAACAAATGATTCTGCATGGACCCACTCCCAACAAAGCCCAGTGTCAAACAAAGCTGCATAATTAGCCCAGCACCTTTCTCAACCTTTCTGACTGCAATGCTGCACATTATCTCAACAATTTCCAGAAAGAGTGAAGATAATCATCAGAGCAAATGGAATACTATTCAATTGATGGTGACTCTAGTCCAGAATCAAGGTCACTGAACTCCTGAGGTCAAGCTGCAATATGCATGAAACTCGTGCAATTGTGTGCTCTCAGTTTCCTAGCACCAAGCCATTGCCGACTTGTTCACTGAAACACGAGGGTTTCATATGCCACATCTGCAAGACCAACAATGTCTATCAACATGCTCGTACCGTATCTTTCTGCCCTCCAACAATCAAGGTTCGAGGCATGGCCCTGGAAAACATGCACAAACATGCAGAAAGCCAACAGGGGAGGAGATGGGAAGATGTGGCCAGTGGTGGGATCCTATTGGTAGACAAAGCTGGAGAAAATCAGCGGGTGAGGCAGCATCTATGGAGCGAAGGAATAGGCCATATTTCGGGTCGATACCCTTCTTCAGACCGATTTCGGGAGGGATGAGGGGCAGGAAAAAGGAAGAGGCGGAGGCTGTGGGAGAGCTGGGAATGGGAGGGGAAGGAGGGAGAAAGCAAGGACTACCTGAAATTGGAGAAGCCAATGTTCATACCGCTGGGGTGTAAACTACCCAAGCAAAATATGACGTGCTGTTCCTCCAATTTGCGGTGGGCCTCGCTCTGGCCATGGAGGAGACCTAGGACAGAAATTCGGAATGGGAGGAGGCATTGAAGTGCTGAGCCACCGGGAGATCAGGTTGGTTATTGCGAACCAAGCGGAGGTGTTGTGCGAAGCGATCGCCAAGCCTACGCTTGATCTCACCGAGGTTGATCATACGCTAAATAATCAAACTAGATTTTTGTTTGGAAGTGGAAAGAGATAATAGAAATTACATTAATTGCAATGTGTAAAAAGAGTTGAGATACTGTATTATAATTTTGCTGCATATCATTGTGGTATATATCATGTCATGATTGGTGAATATGTTTAGTTTGCGACTTTATTTGAAGCAGAAATAATATGTGAGTGCTTCATTGACCATAATTCCGACTGGTAACTACGCACTTCGTCCGAGCACATTATCGCACATGTCATGCAAGCCGTCTTAAATGACCACCTAAACTGTCATTTGGCAGCTTAAAAACCTGCCGAGGTTGCACGGCTGGCAACAGGGAAAAAAAGTTAAGTGAGGGCCATGTAGAGTCTCCAGTTCCCACATTTACCTCAGCACTCACATCAGTACCAACCTAATGAGAAAGGAAGCAGGTCATTCGTGTTCATGAGATACTGCCGAAGAGATCAGGTTTCCTTCACAGCATGTCATGGTTTGCTCTAAACTAATTTAAATAAATTAATTACTGTATCAATATACATGAAATCCATTGGTAATATATGGAGTAACTAATTAGGTAAAAATACAAATTTTCCTGAAGAAATTCCAGCTCGTGAACATATTTTGAGAAGTATTAGTTAAACAAGTTATTAACATTTTCAGTTAAAATAATCCTTGTGGTAAAAAGGCTCTGCTCATGGACATTATCCTTGGCAAGGATTAGACGTCGCTCTGAGTTGCTTTAAGCAGAACTGTATGAGTTGGTGCAGAATACGGACTTCAATGATGGTAGTAATGTTAAATGGTAGTGTTCATTCCAGGATAGAAATGAGGAGTATTCCACGATACTCCTCATTGTAGAACCTCTAAAGAACCACAGATATATTGTTTCAGAAAGAACTGCAGATGTTGGAAAAATTGAAGGTAGACAAAAATGCTGGAGGAACTCAGCAGGTGATGCAGCATCTATGGTACGAAGGAATAGGTGGCGTTTCGGGTCAAGACCCTTCTTCAGACTGATGTGGGGGTGGGGGGTGGGAAGCAGAAAAGAATAGGTGGAGACAGTAGGATGTGGGAGAGCTGGGAAGGGGACGGGAAACGGGGAGAAAGCAAGGACTATCTGAAATTGGAGAAGTCAATGTTCATACCACTGAGGTGTAAACTACCCAAGCGAAATATGAGGTGCTGCTCCTCCAATTTGCGGTGGGACTCACTCTGGCCCTGAAGGAGGCCCAGGACAGAAAGATTGGATTTGGAATGGGAGGGGGAGTTGAAGTGCTGAGCCACCGGGAGATCAGATTGGTTAATGCGAACTGTGCGGACCACAGTCTAGGCTCCTTCCGCTGCTGGACATGGGGGAGGGGGGCAGGGTGTGGTGGAGACGCCCCTCAAAATAAGGGAAGGGATTCCACACCAGTGGGCCACATGAGTGGCAAGGGTGTGGGGTAAAATTGTGATTTGGCGAAACTGTATTGTATGTACGTATAGCCTCCGAGAATGTCGGATGGAGTTTTGTAAGGATCATGCATTGCATATATTTATTTCTCGAATAATGTCTATTTTGAATTTTTTTTTTAAAGTGTGAGGAGCTGTTGGGCGAAGCGATCGCCAAGCCTGCGCTTGGTCTCAACAATGTCGAGCTGTTGACACCTAGAGCAGTGGATGCAATAGATGAGGTTGGAGGAGGTGCAGGTGAACCTCTGCCTCACCTGGAAAGACTGCTTGGGTCCTTGGTTGGAGTCGAAGGGCGAGGTAAAGCAACAAGTGTAGCATTTCCTGCGGTTGCAAGGGAAAGTACCAGGGGAGGAGGTGGTTTGGGTGGGAAGGGACGAATTGACCAAGGAGTTATGGAGGGAGCGGTCTCTACGGAAAGCCGAAAGGAGAGGAGATGGGAAGATGTGGCCAGCGGGGGGGATCCCGTTGGAGGTGGTATTTTGTTCATGATTTAGCTAGGCTTTGGTATTACACAAAGATATTTACAATTTAGAAGCTGTGATCCTCTTCTTTTTGAGCCTGCAGCTAATTCTCAAGGAAATATAGTCAGGAGAAGCTCTGTCTTTATTTTCCAGTGTGCTGGTATCACTGTAAGGTTATATTTATCTCCATTCTGACTCCTTTTCTTCCATAAAAGAGAGTTACTGCAGAATCCTCAGTAAGCAATTTACTTTGTACCCTGAAGAACATCGATAGGTTATATTTTAGGTCGGAAGAGTCCCGGCCTGAAACGTCACATTTCCATGTTCTCCAGAGATGCTGCATTACCTGCTGAACACTGTGACCTTTTTTGTAAACCAGTATTTGCATTCCTTGTGTCTTCACTTTGTGCCCTGACCGAGAAGAACAAGACAAGGGTGGACAGTGGATGAAGTCGCAGCAACAATGCAATAGGTGTCAGAATGGCAAAAAGAAATGAATGGCTGAATTGAATTAAGATGTTGTAGATAAGCTTGATTGCTATAGAGCATTAATGAAATGAAGCTAACCAAGTGAGATAGAGTCTATGAACACATCAATATCTGACCACACTAATTCATTGAAGTAATTCCATATCTTTTAAAGAAGGCACTTACACTTGAAAAAAAAGTCAACTGAAAATAATGAAAAAATATATTTTTTACAAAAACATATACAATGGTGTTACACCTTGATCAAAAAAAAATTAAGAAAAATTCAGGTGAGGCATTAAAGGATATCAAAGAGTTATAAAATTATTAATAACAGTATATTAATGCCACTCCAATCCCTTATTTCATGCACAAAATCCATTATTATTCAAATATTACATTCCAAAAAAAGACTGCTGTAAAGAGTAATAATACAATACTGTACAAAAGTAGTTTTTGATTCTAATGAGGTAATAATATGGGAGTTGTACCATCATAATAAATAAAATATTGTTCATTAATCTATTGATCAGTAGTTCACAGTTTTGGTATCTAACATAAAATACTTCACAATGCCGCAGGCCTTGAAGTTGACACTCAGACTCCAGTGTATGTCCTCCAGTCTCAGACCAGTTGCGGAGTTCATATCCATTCAGTGAGGGCTCACCAGCACTTCTCATCATGAAACCATAGAATTTGCAGTAAATGTAACGGTGGTTATTTGAACACATCGCTGTGACATCAGAAACCTGGATCGGAGTTGGGTGGGTGGAGTGATTCCAGTGGACAGAGTGAAGGTGGCAAACAATTTGATTGATGCATGAGGAGACCTGCAAAACAGAGGGAAATTAATGAGTTTCTGACTGATTTGGCGACTGGCTGGGGACCAGCATGATACAAACTGAAATCTATTTGCTTGATCATTCATAGATAAAAGCAGCAAAGAACAAAAAACATTTACCTATAATTCACATTTTAAATGAAGGGATTTTCTCTACATTGGTGGCACAGGGACACAGTATTAGAGTTGCTGCCCTACAGAGCCAGAGGCTCAGGTTCGATCCTAACTATGGGTGCTCTCTACAGAATTTGTACATACTCCCTGTGACCACATGGGTTTCCTCCGGGTGCTCCATATTACTCCCACACTCAAAAGACATACAGGTTTGTAGGTTAATTGGCTTTGGTAAAATTGTCCCGAGTGTGTAGAATAGTGTTAGTGTACAGGGTGATCATTGGTCGGCGTGCATTCGGTGGGTCAAAGGGCCTGTTTCCGCGCTGTATCGTTAAATCCACAATATTGAGGCATTTTTTGATTAGTAAATAACACATACACTTTTATCAGCAGCTAAGCATATCATATCTCAACCCAGGTTCATGACATTGTTCAGAACATACGATAATTTCTGCCATGATCAATCAAAATAATTTTCCAGTTCTGACCTTGAGTGTTGAAGATGAACACATAGCGAGGAAGAGTGATGGAGCCACCCATACGAAAGAACACCTTTCATTTCCTGACCCGACAATATAATTTGTGTAGAATATTTTAAAAGGAAACCAGAAGAAAATGGAATTTAAAAAATAACAAACGACAGCAGAAACTGGTTAAGTCAGCGAGCTCTCAAGTCATGAAATTAGGAAAAAAAAATCAAAGTCCATTTCCCAAAGTTAGCTGATTTGAGTCGGAGCATCTGCAGGGGCAATTGGAATAACTGAGGCAAACCCTGCTGAAAAATATGAATATTATGATAATTTTGAATGCCTGTTAAATCACCTGCTCAAATAATAGAGGCTATCTATATGTAATTCATGGATCCTACCCCTGGCATTGTTCCAGTTACATCCCTTCATATCCTCTTCAATGAATTGACATATTTCCTAGCTTGCAGTACTGAAAACTGTAAATGACATTCCAGTTTGACAGTTAACAGTTACTTTTTGTTCAGTATAACCATCACTTTTGTACTCTTAATAATGTATAAATCCAAAGTTCCCATACATCTTTCGCTTTGAACAGTGTTGAGTAACAAATCAGAAGCAATGATCCAGTAGCAAGAAAGTATCCTGGGAGTAGCTATAATAATGACCACTGATGGTCAGGCATGTAGTAGGAAAGAGAATAATTCTCTATTATTCCTTAAATGTGCCTATTAAAAACTGCCTTTACTACTAGGAGATAAGAATATGATAGAAGATAGTGATAAATATTTATTTTGAAATAAAACTGGGCAGGTTTAGGGAAAATAGAATATAATTTCAACGTGAGAAATCGTATTTGGTCCCACAGGACAACTATAATGAGTAAAGCTGTGGATTAAGTCAAATAACTATTTAGGTGTTGGGTGACTTCAATTTTTAAAAATTGAAATGAATGGATGTGGAATGGGAGTTGAATTAGTTAAAGTCTTACATAGCTCTCTAGATTTAAGAATGCCCATTGGCCATCACATGGACAAAATGATTCCTTTGGGGGCTTGTTACAAAATTCTAGATGTGATTTTGAAGGTGCAGCTGTGGTGATAGGAGGAATAATGGGACAGAAAGTAAGTTGATATGATACTTGCTTCACAAATAGTTACAGGTTTGGGAAAGGGTAAAGGTATGCCCCAATAATCGTACATATGGTATTGAAATGGGATAATCCAAAATTTCAGGGGATGAAAAACAAGCTGAACAAGCAAAACAAACTTTTTTGGATGAACATCCTGAAACATTTGAACATTAATTCCAGGGAAATTACAAATGAATGGCCTAGTCTACCATTGACAGTGGAAATGTCAAATATTCAATTACACAACATTTTTGAAGCCCACGGATTTCTTTGTTTATTTGTTTGTTAATTTATTTGTTTCACTTTCATAACATTCCATTACTCTTCAAATATAAAAGACAACAATTTCACAGCTAATGGTTGATTATTTCAAAGTCTGAAAACAACCCAGCAACAATGCCCATGGAACCGAAACAGAAGGTTTTCCTGCATATAATCCACCGGCAACATTCCCCAGGTCCCACATCAGCTACTGTGGCGATGGACAGAATCCGACAGAGTATGTTGAGAACTTTTGCAAAATAGAATGCTCAAATATTTTCAATACAATACAGACATAATGAAGGAGCATTTATTTATAATTAAAAACAAGAACTTCAACAATTATATGTCATTTTTATTCTCCTCCCCAAAGCCCCACAGCAATTCACTACCTATAAAAATGTATTACTGTTTATATTGGCATAGACATCTAAAAGAAGACTCCAACAGATTTTCCTGAGAGTTACAGAAGATTTACTCAAGTTCTGTTGAAGGGACATGCATCATTGTGAGTGACAATTATATTTCCATCAAACTTCCTTTTTAAACTTGATCCCCATGTTTCTTTGACCACAGCCTTTTGCAAATCTCCTCTCCATTTTTTTTCAACCACGAGTGGTTGTGTTTTAGTTGCCCAGCCTCATAAATAACCCATAACTCTACCCCCACATTGATGACTATCCTCAAAATGTATCTGGTTTTTAATTAGCCATCCTAATATTTCCACTGTGCCAGTGTTGATTATGCCTTATAAATATTTGGTGTAGCTTAGGATATCACACCATAAAATAAATACAAGTAGTTGGTCAGAGATTTGGGGCAATTGTGAAAAAAATCAGTTCTATAATAGAGCACAGTGGCTTTAAATATTGACGTTTCCTTTTGGTGTGTACCCAATCACAGCTGTTCAGTTCATAAACATAGAAATGCAGACAGGTTTAGGCCTGTTCAAATAGAAAGCACACTGGGAGTGTCCCATTCAACAGCTGAAGGGAAGGGAAGAACAATTACTCCTTAACCTGCTTTGTTGCTCTCAAAACAGTTCATGCTGAACTAAGACTTGTTTTGAGATTCAAAGTAAACCCACCAAAAAAATCTGGGACAGTGGACAGAATTTGGGTTCTCCTATACTATTCTGGCTTTTACCTTGAGTTACTAAGAACACATGACAGGCCCTTAGGCTTACAATATCCAGGCCGAACATGATGCCAGGTTAAGCTAATATGGACACATTTATCTGTTTTGTAGTAAATGCCTACTATTTTCAGTGTGCTTAAGCAAAGCAAGAATTTCATTGTCCTATACAGGGACACATGACAATAAACTCACTTGAATCTCCTCTGCCTCCAAGTGATCCTAATCCCTCCAATCTATGTGCCTATTTAAAAGCCTCTTACATGCCACTATCATGTATGCCTGCTCCACCAACCCCAGCAGCACATTCCAAGCAGCCACCATTCACTATGTAATAAAACTTGTTCCATGAGTATAAAAGCAAGGATGTTAAGTTACAGAATGTGTAGGGAAGAACTGTAGAAGGGTCTGGATCCAAAACGTCACCCATTCCTTCTCTCCTGGGATGCTGCCTGTCCCACTGAATTGCTCCAGCATTTTGTGTCTACCTTTGATGTTAACTACAGTTGTACAAGATGTTGGCGAGGCCACATTTGGAGCATTGTGTTTAGTTTTGGTTAACCTGCTATAGAAAGGATGTTGTTAAGGTTGAAAGAATGCAGAGCAGATTAATGAGGATGTTGCAAGGACTTCAGTGCCTGAGCTATAGGGCGAGGTTGGGCAGGCTAGGATTTTAATCCTGGAGTGCAGGAGGCCGAGGGGTGATCTCAAGAACTGTATAAAATAATGCGGGGGATAGATAGGGTGAATGTACAGAGATTTTTAACCTAGAGTTGGGAAATCACAAACCATAGGCTTATGGTGAGAGGCAAAGATTTAATAGGAACCAGAGAGACATTCTTTTCATACAAGGGTGGTGGGTATATGGAATGAACTGCCAGAAGAGGCAGGTACTATAACAAATGGGACCAGTGTAGATGGAGCTTCTTGTGCAAGTTGGGTTGAATGGCATGTTTCCATGCTGTATAACTCTATGACATCTGCTTTAACTTTTGCCCCTCTAACCCTTAAAGCTATGCCCTCTAGTCTTTAACAATTCCACCTGTAAAAAATGGTCTGACAGTCTGCCCTATCTATGCCTCTCATAGTTTTATATACTTCTATCAGGTCTCCCGTAAACCTCTGATACTTCCTAGAAAACAATCCAAATGTGTCTAATCTCAGTTTATAGCTAACACCCTCTCATCCAGACAGCATTCTGGTAAGCCTTTCTGCACCCTCTCCAAAGCCTCCACATCCTTCCTGCAACGGTGTCACCAGAACCGCACACAATACTTAAATGCGGCCAGATCAAAGTCCAATGAAGTTGCAACATGACTTCCTGACTTCCAATAAATGCAAGCGTATTACACCTTCTTTACTTGACCTGTTGTGATAATTTCTTCAATAACCAGGTTCCACAGTGTTTGAGAACCAAATTTTTAGAAAGAGTGTTGCCATTCATTTCTTGATCTTGGTTGAAAATAGATAAAACCTCGATTTATGTTGAGCAGAGATAGACATAGGACATAGGGATTTATCATAAATGTTTCATTTGTGTTACCTGCAGAGCACTGGCAACCGGGTACACAGGAGCTTGTGGAACATCGAATGTCCGACCACAGGTGTGTTGCACAGGTTTGCTGGCAGCTGCACTCACTGTAACTTGACCCACCATTGCAAGTTACACCTGAGAATGACAACACAGAATCAAGAGAAGGTTTTAACGAGACTTTTGGAAACAAGAGTTCCTGATGTAAAATTTAACGCAGGTAAAGACACCACATGCAAATAATGTTACTAATGTCATATAATTGCAGACCTCCACTGGTCCGGTAAATGCACCACTCATTGGTTGTACTAAGCAATCTGACCCAGAGGTCCCTGCTGGGTTAGCAGAATGAATTCAGTTGGCATATTAAAAATTGGTGCTCACAGAACTAAAGAAAACAGTGATTCCTGTCCCCAAGCTTAGCTGTCATGATACCAATGTCCTGGCCATACTTACCATTTGCATGAAGACAGAACAAACATTTGATTACTGGGTAATTAAATATTTTGAAAATCTCAGTAACTTTTGGATTATAGGAACATATACTCTGCTCATTCTGATTCTCAGTTCCATTATGGCTGGTGTGACTCTTTCTACTAACTTGGCTTAAGAGAAAAGAGAGACAAAGTAAGTAGGAGTAATTGGCAACTTTATTTTCAGTAAACTAGGTTTCAAAGTATGGAATTATCTCTGTAAATGTCCTCACCTCCCTGCTCCTTTAGCTGCACCTTGGCAGCTTTTGCTTGTCCTAATATTTCCTTACATAGTTTGATCAAATTTGACTTTCAGTTCTTGCGAAGTACCGTAGGTATTCTACTGCTTTTACGATGGTATATGTAATGCTGAATATGTAATTTCCCACCACTTGCATCACCTCTCAAAAAAAATCACCTTCAGATGATCCCTTTCAAACAGGGGCACCATGAAGCCCAGTAAATACTTACCACATAGCGTTTTGTTCCTCCAGGTTAAGATGATTCCAAGCCTCAAGGCTCGAAAAGCATAGGCTGACAGTATGCTGCAGAGGCAGCCTGTCTGTTCTACACAGGCGCACGAGTCTTCCAGACAAGCCCTGTAATAAGGCTGTGGGTCAATGCTGCCATGTGCTGGTTCAAATGAGGGACCCTGGAAAGAATACAGGCACAGCTGAAGTTGTTTAAACAAGAGGCACAAGTAGAGTCACAAGCTGATCCTTTTATGGGAAGTCAAATGTTGTGAATTGGAACATTCAGTCAAGATCCACAAAATCATCCTATCTTGCGTCCAATGAGAGTAAAGTTCCTTTTACACTGTACACTGGATTATGACATAAATATCACAGGATAGAATTTAAACCAGAGCAAGTCTTACACAAGCCTATTGCAAAACACATGTACTGACCCAAGATTGAGCTTGACATATTGTGAATGCTGGACAACATTTAATTACCACTGTCTCCACTTTCCATCAAGAAATGTGGTGAAGAAGGCCAAGATCTTAGTTTTGACATGCAAAGATTCTCAGTATATTTATCATGTGCTTGTTTAATTTGCTGAATATAAAAATACCAAAGAAAGCTAACCTTCCAAGTTAGAAAGGGTCCCACTTGTTTAAGAGATAAACTGGGGCATTAAGCTAACAATATGCATTGAAATACAGAATAACCATCCAACTGCAATGCCCCAGAAGGTACTTAGAGTTAGGCAGCAAATGCAAAATAGAACAAGATATGAAGGTAAAAGATGGATGGCAGAATAAACAAAAAATGGCAATTCCAGTAGTAAAAATGATTTAGAAGTGAGGTAACAGAAAAGAAACACATGCTATTATTTTAGACAGCACCTCACTGAAACGATTAATAGTGGATTGTATACAGTCTGATGTTGATGGGCTTTTGGATATTCGATGAGTCAAGGGACATGGGGATAGAGCATGAAAGTGGTCCTGGGCTACGATCACGTTGAAAGGCTGAGCAGGCTTGAGGAGCCAGATGACCTATTCCTGCTTCTGCTCCTTGTATTCTTACTTATATACAGATTGAGAAGGTGCACAAGATGAATGATCAACAATGGCACAGCAGTTCGTGGCTTCTTCACAGCTCCAGCTACCTGTGTTCACACTGACCTCAGTGGCTGTTTGCGTGGAGTCTTCACATTCTCCTTGCGACCTTGAGAGTTTTCCCCAGTTTCCTCTCACATTTCATATACTGCTGATAGGTTAATCCGCCGCTGTAAAATTCCCCTGGTGCAGGTGAGGGGCACGAGAATCAGGGGGAGTTGGTGAATATGTGAGAAATTAAGGTACTGAGAAGATAACTGGGATAATAGAAGCAATAGGAATGCTCGGAGAGCTGGCATTTTCAATTGGTTCAATGTCATGGGAAACAGAAGTTAGTGAATTATTTTTAACATCTTGTGTCATTACATATTTGATCACAGATTCCAGCATTTTCCCTACTACTGACTTCAGTAACACTCAGTAGTTTTCTCTCTCCTTGCATTCTTCATTCATGGAATCACGTTTGCCATCCTCAATCCACTGGAGAAAATAAGAAAATGGAAAATGGGCCAAAATTTGACACAGGCGAAGTCCACATTTGGCAAGCTTGCCTTCATTGGTTCAACCATTAAACACAGGAGTTGGGACATAAGGAACTGAAGACGAGTTGCGATATCATGTTACGAGCATTCAAGTTGTTGGCGAGACCACACTAGGAGTTCTGTTTGCCCAGCTATAAAAAGGATGTTGTTTATCTGGAAAGAGTGCAGAAATGATTCACAAGAATGTTACCGGAACTGGAGGGCTTGACTTAACAGGAGAGGCTGGGACTTGTTTCCCTGGAGCGCGGGAGATTGAACGATGACCTTGTAGACATATATAAAATCATGAAGGATATTGATAATGGTCTTTTTCCTAGATAAGGAGTCTACAACTAAAAAGCATGGATTTAAGGTGAAAAGGGAAAATGTAAAAAGGAGGGAGTGTGGTGGATATACCAAAATAGTTGCCATAGAAAGCTGGTGTAAAAGGCAACTTTTAAAATAAATTTAGACAGGTACATGGATAGGCATTTGGAGGAGTATGGGCCAATACAGGCAAATGGGAATAGCTCAGTTATAAAACAGGTCTGCTTGGAGGAGTTGGCAAAAGGGACAGTTTCCCTGATGTATGACTCCGACTATAATAAAATAGGGTTGTACAAATAAATGTGTATTAATAAATTGCTATAATTGTACAAATAAGTTTGACCCAAAGCAAAATGCCTGGTGTTAAATTGCAGGAGAAATTAACTTAGTAGTGATTACCATGATAATGCTGCAAGTGTTGTTTGCTGAATGGTGGTAATGACGCCCAGTTCCATTGCAAGGATCTTCAGTACTTTTGGTAGTGCACAAACTATCATTCTTCTGTTTGATGAGCCAACCATTTCCAAACTCAATTGGCGACGAAACCACTTCACCACCTGGTAGCCTATCAGAGTGAAGCAATCCACTATTAATGACCCTATTACAGCGTGAATTTGTGGATGTTCAATCAAGGAACACCAATGCTGACCATGTATAATGGAAACAGAAATTGCAAGATAAACACAATAGGTCTGGCTACAGAGAACACCAGGCGTGAAACATTCATTGTTATGGCAATGGAGTCGTTTTTTAAAACTAATTTTACAACAATATACACTAGATCAGATACAATATAATTGGCGCCAAGTACAGGTCCACCCCCAATTTTTCGACTCCCTTGGTTCCAGATCCTTTCTGGCTTATCCCGTTTTGTCAGACCAATAGAGGTCACAGCCTCCGAGAGGAGACCATCGGTACCATAATGGTCCACTTTGCCCATTCAGGGGCCAAGATACTGACCCACAAAGTCGGCCACGAAAGTCGGTTGTGGGAACGGATTTGCCAGGCTGGAGTTGCAAGAAAATGTAAGGCCTAATTCAAAATGATAGTCATTGGGTGGTGCTCCCTATATATGGGGATAAAATTGACAATTGGAAATGGTAAAATATTAGTACAATCTTATACACCAAATGAGTGCCCTCCATCTAGACCATAGATTTATAGTTCCCTTACTCAGGTGGCCTATGGGAAATGGCCTCAACAGATGGAAAGTGGACTTGTTCCTGCATGAAAGCAGGAACAATTTCTAGTTGAATAGGCAGACAAATGCTGAAGCTACTATCTACTGTGCAAATTAGACATTTATAGCCAACCTACATTTCTCATAACTCAAAGCAATGATCAATGAAACCGAAAACTGAGATGAGAATATGATCTAGTCAGTTGACAACAAGAATCAATTCATCCAAGAGTCTAGGGTCCAAGATTTCATCCATCAGAAATAGACCAGGAGGCAGTCATTTTTATACTATTCCAGTTTTGTTCAAGAAGCAAGAATGAGTATTCCACCAAACCTGTGGGATCGTCAACAAACACATTTGTTCAAAACTGCCCTCCAGACATTCCAATGGTGCCAGATTCACTCTTTCTGAGATGCACAGATGCATATTTAACACTTACGCAAAATCATCTGACTTGTTTCCATTATAGTTGCCACACAGTCCACACAATTTTGACTGCAACGATTGATGGGCATTAAGTTCTACAAAATTGTTCCCATCCCAAGTGATGCTAAGGCCTGATGGCAGCTGCAAAATTACATAAAGTCCTGTTGGGAAAAAAACCCAGCAATTTAGACCATTTACCTTGTACATATTTAACTGGAAATTACTATTAACTTGCATTCTCTGTGCAACATTCAGACAATGCACAATTGTGAACAACTTCACAGGTCTTTCCAAAAGCATGGAACACTTCTTGTACAGCCATGCTGCATGTTGAAACAAGTGGCAATTTCTGGTATTGGGGATGATTGTTTGCAAAGACTTTAGAAAAGTCCTGAAGAGGGCACAGAGATGATTCACCAGGGTAATACAAGGGAGAGATTAGAGAATTTGGCGTTCTCTTTGGAGTACAGAAATCTGAGAGGAGTTTTAATGAAAATGTTAATGATAATGAGTTTTTTTTTTAGTTTCAAGACTGACCTTATGTGGGATTTGACATTGGCAAATTTATTACTGCCACCAAAAAGCCACTGATGTAAATTATGTCAATGGAATATTCTTACTTATTTTGCAACAAGATGCTCCAATTATACATTATAATTGGAGCATCATTGGATCAAGTATGTTAATTTAGATTGCTCTCTTTGGGATCACTAAATTGAGGTTACAGATCTAAAATGGTTGGTAAAAGAACTGGAGGGAATTTGGAAAGACATTTTTCAAACAACTTTTTCTTAAGATGTAGAATGTTTTTTTTTTTAAATGAGGACAGAATCAGATTACGTGGGAGCTTTTAAAAGGCAAGAGGCAGGGGTCTGTGAATGAATAAATTTTGGGAATAATATGCGAATGTTGGTAATTGGGAAAATACACGACAGCTCTTTTACAGAGCGATCACAGGTAGGAGAACTATAAAAGCCTCCTGCGCTGCAAGATTTTAAAATCCTTTGATTCTCATCCCTTCAATATCAAAATCCATTTTGGCTGAGTATTAAAGAGATTTATTTGGACTTCATTTATTTCCTTTGTCTAGGCATGTCATCTCTCGCCCATGCAAACTTGAACCCTTTATAAATATGTTTAAGTAGCAAAAGTGCAACCAGAATGTTAAATAGAGTGTTCAATATTATTGTACCTGGTGATGGATGCCATTGTAAGACTGGATCCCTTAAAGTAAGTGCAACTTAAAAAAATAGATTTTGAAATTCTGGGTGGTTTGCTGATCATGAAAACCGCCTGCAATTCATTTGCACCCTGTTTCAGTATTACTGTCTGGTTGCAATAGTGTAGAGCACGTGAATGGCAATTAATTAATTTGCTAGGAAGTACTTGATAGTAATTTGCAAAATTGATTGCAAAATAGCTGAAATAACTTCCTAAACCTTAAGTCATGAACAATGATCTACCCAGTGAAAGAGATGCCACGTAAATTTATTCTGTTTGTTCACCGTAAAAGTGCAAATTACATTTTGAAACCAAAATCAGCACAGCTGGTGATTCCCTTAACAAATTAATCAGAAATGCCTTTGAGGAGGACTTCTGGGGACACAATGGGATTTCTGGGGACACAAGAGAATGCAGATGCTGGAATCTTGAGCAAAAATAAAATGCTGGAGGAACTTAGTGGGTCAGACAGGATCTGTGGAGGGAAATGGACAGATGATGTTTCGGGTCAGGACCTTTCTTCGGAGAAGATCAGTCTGTGATTCCTGTGATTGGGAAAGCTGCAAATAGATATGTAGTTTAGGCCAGCAATACTTTGATACTTTGGAACGATCAGCGGAAGGTTAGTGCAAGTGGGGATGATGATTTAGTACAAGAGAAGATTGAAAAATATGGATCAGATCGAATCCTTGTAGGTATAGGATTTGATATTTAACAATGGCATTGGACAGTGAATGACATTCTGAAGAACAAGGTTTTAGTGAAGGAAAGAAACTTGTACTTAGAAAGTGTTCTTCTTGACCCCAAGGGATTCCACAGCCTCAAGTAGCCAATTAAATACTGAAATAATCATTGTTGCAATATAATGCAATGCAGAAAGCAAGGTAGTCATTTCCTACAGCAAGCCCTGACAATAATGTATTAATGCACAGGTACTTCATTTTAGGGATTGGTTGAAGAATAAGCATTGCGTACGGTGTGAATTATTTATTCCAGAAAACTCTGTGACACAATTGTATATTTGTTTTATTATCCATGGTTGTTATTAAATATGGAAGAATAATTCCCCCTCTTGCGTTATGTTGGGAAAAGTCCAAGGTGAGTTTAGAATTGTATATCAGGGAACTGCCATTATTTCTTCCATCTTTTCATTACTCTTATGATTTGAGCTGCATACCTGAATGATGAATGGAGATGTTAGATGCAGAATATGTTAGTTCCACTTCTGTATTGTTCACCTGGATTAGGCTCCCAGTTGAAAGCTCGATGGTTCTATTTTCAGTCTGTACAATCAGGGTCTTTTTCCCAAACTGAGAGGAATTTCCATTTATTTTATTATAGTAAACTACCTGGAGAGCAAATAGTTATCGGGAAGCAGTCATTATATTTTGCGTTATTATCAGCATTAAGGATCACTGCAAGCCACCGAATATTGTATTGAGACAGTTTCTAAGGATCTGAGTGAGGCATGCAGGTCGGCTTCAAAGCACGAGACAAGTCTAGAGTCTGAACTGAATGTGGGTGTAATGATTTAGAATGGAGCTGGGCTGGAGTGGTGTGATGGAGTTTGGTTATGACCATACAGGTTTATAGGCTAATTGGCGTGATAAAATTGTAAATTGTCCCTAATGTGTGTAGTATAGTGTTAGTGTGTGAGGATCGCTGGTCAGCGCGGACTCGGTGGACTGAAGGGCCTGTTTCTGCTCTGAATCTCTAAACTAAAAAAAACTGACAGAGCGATAAAAATCCTGCATACACTTCCAAACTTGAATGTGTGACTGTGTTCTCTTGGTCTCATTTCTAAACTTCAGTGTGGGAACAAAATGATTGAAAATATCACAATGGTAAGTAAAGAATTAAAGAATTCAAACAGTTTGACACCACTATCCTCAATAAGCGTATTGTCAAGACCATTTTTTTTAAAGTCACAAAAAACCAAGAAACCATTACAAAAAGGTACAAAATCGCCAGAAATATTTAACGTGAGAGTACTAAGCCAAAATCAACATTATAATCACCAACATCCACACTATCACGAAAACCAAATCTTAAATTTGAATACAAAGTACTTCACAGGGCAAAGAGTACGATTTTAGCAAATATCCACTGCTTGAAATGTCCCGCTAATGGTGGATCATCATTTTAAAGTTACTGATAGTTAGAAATGAGGCTGGGAAATAGGGCAGAGAACTTTGAACATTTTACAGTGGAATAATTGTATTAATATTTGAAAGATGGGATGATATAATCTGAGAGAAAGCAGAGCATGGAACTATTTCTGGACAGATGATTAAAAGGCAACCATAAAGGGACAACAGGATCAACCTGTGTTACACAGACAAGTATGCTTTATTGGCCCACTTCCATTTTAAAAGCAGTATACCATTTTGACTTGGAAATATATCAGCATTCCTTTATTGTAGCTGGTCTGAAACTTGGAACTCCCTACTCAACAGCATTGTAGGATATTTTGCCCTGAAGGAAGTAAGTGGTTCAAGTGGTTCAAGCAGGTGGTTTCCGCCTACTCAAGGGCAATTAAGGAAGGGCAATAAATGGCAAAGCAAGAAAAGATTATTATACTGTCAACCCTGCTCCAATGTCTTATGTTGTTTCATTGAATATAAGTGGCTAATCGATGTTGTATGATTATGGTGCATGTTCTGTCCTCTCATTCCCCACTTAATAAGTCATATGGATGTCATAGTTATTTTCCTTTGGTTATCGTTGCAAAGAATGGCAACTAACCACGTGAGATTGAACCCAACAATGGACAGAAGTATGATTTTGTGCATTGCACTCTCATTGGACTAATTTTGCTGGAAGTTATTAGGAACAAGAATCATTTACCCATCACTTCAGACCATTTGAATCCTAAGGTTGACATGATTAAATGACAAAGACAACGCAATCATCTTATAAACTGTACTTACATTGAAACGGTTTGACTCGCAGTCCTTGGCTAAAAGATAGGCGCAAGCTCCATTGAGGTCATAGAACAGCCCATCAAAGGTCATGTAATGGGACTCCCCAAACACAGTGCAGGAAGAATTCTCTGCAGGCAGACATCAATATAATATTAATTTTAAGAACATGAATGAAGAGGAAGTGGTTATGTTTATACCCATCACTTTAACGTAGAAAAATCAGTGCAGGAGTAGGCCAATAGGCCCTTCGAGCCAGCACTGCCATTCAATATGATCACGGCTGAACATCTAAGATCAGTACCCCATTCCTACTTTTTCCCCATATCTCTTGATTCCTTTAGCCCTAAGAGCTAAATCTAACTCCCTCTTGAAAACATACAGTGAATTGGCCTCCACTGCCTTCTGTGCCAGAGAATTCCACAGATTCACAACTCTCTGGGTGAAACAGTTTTTCCTCATCTCAGTCCTAAATGGCCAACCCCTTTTTCTTAAACTGTGACCCCTGGTTCTGGACTCCCCCAACATCGGGAACGTTTGTCCTGCGTCGAGTCTGTTCAATCCTTTAAGTATTTTATATGTTTCTATAAGATCCTCTCTCATCCTTATAAATTCCAGTGAATACAAGACCAGTCGTCCCATTCTTTCATCATACGTCAGTCCCGCCATTCCGGGATTTAACCTGGTGAACCTACGCTGCACTCCCTCAAGAGCAATAATGTCCTTCCTTAAATTAGGAGATCAAAATTGCATACAATACTCCAGGTGCGGTCTCACCAGGGCCCTGTACAACTGCAGTGGAACTACCTGGCTCCAAAACTCAAATCCTCTTGCAATGAAAGCCAACATGCCATTAGCTTTCTTCACTACCTGCTGTACCTGCATGCTTACTTTCATGCTTAACATTTCCTCAGAGCACACCAATCTGTTTTTGAAGTCCAGTCACTCTAGATGCACAGCCCAGCAATCTACGTACAATGGCCTCTTTTCATTCTAATTATCAAAATATCAGTATACATTAAACTTAATTTGCCATTTTCCTGTCTATTTGGCAGCCCATGTCGTCTTACAGTCTCTAAGAACCAACCCGAATATCCAGAAGAACCCAAATGCAGCAAGAATAATGTTCTTAGTAGTTCAGAAGATGGAAGGATCAGTTTGGTTTATTCACATTGACTTACGTGGTTTGATTTTTACACAGGTCGTGCAGCACTCTCCCTCGGGCTGGGATAAGATGTATTGTGGTGGGCAGGTGTTGGGAACAGAACAGGATTTGGTTTGACACTCCACATTTCCATTGTTACAATGACAGAGATCACACCCATGAAGCCATTGGGTTTGAGCCTACCTCAAAAAAGCAGAAAGAGCACATCACTGTGCTGCATACAAAGTAATAAACATTAATAGCTCAATACAAGGGGCCTAATACACTACAAGAGAACTTGGAGCCCATGAAGATGGAGAAGCACATATCTTGCATCCTTGTCTCAGTCCTGTATAGAGTCTGAAGAAGGGTCCCTACTCGAAACGTCACCCATTCTTTTTCTCCAGAGATGCTGCCTGACCTGCTGAGTTACTACTGAGCTGTGTCTATCTTCTGTATTCAGGTCTCCTTCCTCATCCCTTTTCCTTGTTTTTTGCTGACTGAATCAGTGCTGTTTTCTACTCTCAGATCTCAGAAGTTTGATCACCTTTACTGTGAATTTCTGCTGTGCTCTCACTTCCCTTACCTGACTTCTCAATGATAGATGAGTAATAAGTTCAGATACCCACTGTTCATTGGCCACACACCTCCACCTTCCTCCTTTGTTTGAGGATCACCTATATTACCTGGCTTCTCATTCTGATAACGTCATCATCATTCTGACAACGTCACTCCCAATCCAGAGCTTATGATGTGTTTGCTTTTCTCCTCTACCTAGGCTTCTCCTCCACAGTATCTATTCCATTTCCCATATTTCTATTCTCAATATATGTCTTCCCACACTGAACAAGAATTAGATTCCTTTGGTCCTCACCATCCTCATTGAATGGATCATCCTCCACATTGAACATGTCATATCATCCCCTCCCCTCCTAGTGCTATGGCTCATTCTTCTATCTCTCTCATTTCCCATCGCACCTTTCCATGTTACATCTGTCATTTTGCTACCTCCCTTCCAACCATCCAGTGTTAAACAACAGCTTATGGCTCTTTTACGAAGTTGGTCGTGTCAATTCATCATGTCATCTCCTCTACAGTTGGGAAGTCAAAGACTGATTAAATGGCTACTTTGTAGAACACGTCTCTGGGATCTGCAAGGGTAACCATTGGGTTGCCCTTAATTAAATCAAATCAAAATGAAATAAAATTAAATGTTTAATTTCTTCTCCACTCCTCCTCTGAGGTTTTGCTTTGTTGTCCTGTACTGCTCCAATGAAATGTCACATAAACCTGAGGAAAAGTACCTCGTCTTTCATCCGAGCAGCTAAGAGCCTGCAGGCTTAAACAATGTATTTGATTATTTTAAGTAGGAAGCCATTCTAGTTTTGCATCTCCAGCACTTGTCTCTTTCGTGGTATTTTGAATTCTTTCTCCTTGATCTTGCACAGACATTAGACTTCACCACCCTCTTTCATTTGGCATAACTACCACTCATGTCATATGAATGCTTTCCTGGTCACCACCTTATATAATTTATTATTTCCTCACCATCTCCTTTGGCTGTAACTTACAACTTGCGTTATTTCCAATTTATCCCACTTTTCATGCAAGATTTTTCGCAAATGCTAATTGTTTCTCTCTCTGTACATACTGCCTAACCCCGACGAGTATTTTCAGCAATATATTATTCTTTAAAATAGTCAACACTGACAGAATTTTACACTATATATAACTGATAAATAGCGCTTATGGTTCATTTTAATGTCTAACATATTTTAAGATATAAGGAAGGTCTTTAATTTTGTTGAATCTGCATTTGTGAGATTCTCCTAAAATGCACAGAGAAACATTACTTGTTCTGATGTGTACCACGTGTACTATTGACAAGAATTGGCAGGCTCTTGTACACTGTACAGCACCAACCTCAGAAACTATGAACTTGTATGGGCTGTGTCTTTGGTTACACCACAGACTTTGGTAGTTTTTGCACATATTATGGTTATTAATTTATTGATATTAAAAATTATTATATTTATCTAAACGTATTGTATTACCCAGCCTGTAAAACAGCTGCAGGTAGGAATTTCATTGTTCCGTGGTCGGTGCATATGACAATTTCTCCTGACATACTCAAGAATGCTGTTCTGTCCTTGAGAGCAGAGGATCACTTATTCTAAATGCGAGTAAGTCATGTTCCTCAAGCCTTGATGTGGACGTGCACATCTGGCTTCTGGGCAAAAAAAGAACGGACTCAATTTGAAGATTTTGTTCAATTGAAAGCAATGAGCTGCTGCATGTTTCCGCTAATTTCTCATGATACATTGTCGAGACGTTTCCTTGTAGAGGTGGAAATCTAGAGGCTGTCACGTAATCTCAGCCCTGGTGGGAGACAACCAGGCAGGTAAAGGACAGAGATTAACTTGAACTTCTGGTTGGCCTTCAAGTCCAATGGTAAGGGAGATGA
This sequence comes from Leucoraja erinaceus, assembly GCF_028641065.1. Lineage (NCBI taxonomy): Eukaryota > Metazoa > Chordata > Chondrichthyes > Rajiformes > Rajidae > Leucoraja > Leucoraja erinaceus. The sequence continues at coordinate 25,947,104 of NC_073394.1, read as the reverse complement.
CCAAGGTGGAATGGAGAGAAAGACATTAGTACAGAACACTCTCTCATACGGCAAAAAAATCAAGATGATTATCACAACCTTCCAGGAGATTATAGCATTTTTGCCAGGATCGACAAATCAGAATCAATCTAATTGAATGAAGGAATTAGCTTGAGAAACAAACCTCACCTCACGTATTTGATTGTGGTGCACACACCAGCGTGAATCAATACAAATGGGGCAACAATGGCCCTCTGGAGTCATCTGTTGCATTACATCGCACAGCAAGACTTGGCACTGTTCCTTCTGTGACTCGCACAGAACTGTGCCTTCCTGTAATAATATTTATTAAAAAAATTGAAACAATAATCATTTTTAATCAGACACATTCAATTTATAACTCAAATTACACAACCGTCTATCAGCTGTCCCAATCTCCATCACCATGTGAGGGAAGTTAATGTTGCAGTATCTGCTTTCTGCCTTTAGGTGGGACTGTAACATCTCCCATTGCTGTCTCTCCAGTTCTACAGATATTGAGCATTAACATTGACTTAGTTATTTTTCTCTTCCTTTTCCACCATCCTTGGCATTTTGCTGCTTGGTGTCCCTAACTCTCAGCTGGCTTATTACTTACTTCAGTCCACTTGCTGCAGAAACCTAGTCTTTAATATCAGCAAAATGAAAGAGTTGGTTGTTGACCTCAGGAAGTTAGGGGGTGAACACAACCCTGTCTTCATCAACGTAGCTGCTCTAGAGATGGTCGACAGCTTCAGGTTCTTTGGCATCCATATCATCAACAACCGAACAAGGTCCTTTCACACTAATGTAATGATCAATAAAGCCTGTCACGATATTTATTTTAAGATCTGAGAAGATTCGGCATGTCCACCAGGATTATCTGCGCAAACCTCCACACATGCACTATAGAAAGTATTCTGATGGGACGCATCTCAGCCTGGTATAGCAATTGTTCTGCTTTTGATTGCCTAAATCAGCATAATCTGGTGAATACACCCTGGTCCATCACAGGCTCATCACTTCCTTCCATCCAGTCCATCTTCATGGTGCATGTCATCAGGAAGGCTGGAACATTGCCGAAGATAGACACAAAGTGCTGGAGTAACTCAGCGTGTCACGCAGCATCTTTGGAGAAAAAGGATGGGTGACATATCGGGTTGGAACCCTTCTTGGCCTGAAATATTGTCAGGGATGTCTGTCACCCTGACCATTCCCTTCTCTTTCTTTTACCTTCTGTGGGAAGATGGAGGAGATTAAAAGCCCAGACATCCAGACTAAAGAACGGCATCTTCCCCATTGCTATTCGACTCCTGAACTAATCACCTCTTTCACACCCCCTTCCCGGAAATGCTGCCATGTTAAGTCTAAACTCTTCCACATTTGGTTATTCCGTTATTGCACGTTATTCCAATATGGCACTACTTCAGATTGTACTTCAACTTTTGCACAAATTTGCCACTTGCATTTATCATTGCATTCAATGTTATATTTATCATGACTATGTGTACTGTTTACTCCATGAGCTTCATGCAAACAATAATGTTTTATTGCACCCAGGTGTACATGACAATAATCTAATCTGAATCTGAATCTCTGAATTTGCACTCCCTTAGCTCCAGATTCACATGTTCAATTTTCTTTTATTGAGTCTCTCAGTCTAAACCTTCCACATACTTCTGCTCTTTAAACTATCCCACACATCCTTCTTTGGTGAACTACACTGATTTCCCAAATGTTAAACATGTGTGCTTAAATTCCTTCCACGCATTTCCCCTCCACCTACAGTACAATGTCACTGCCCTCAAAAGTCTCCTCTGACATGTTTTTTAGTTTTTAGTTTAGAGATACAGCGCGGAAACAGGCCCTTCGGCCCACCAGGTCCATTTACATTTACCAAGCCAGTTAACCTACAAACCTGTACATCTTTGGGAGGAAAACTACCGCTGCGCCACCGTGACCGCCCTGACATGTTCCCACATCCCTTGATGTTACCAAGTGCCTCCAATTGTCTCCACTGCTAACTCTGGAGTACCTTTCTTAAATCTCTAACCATGTCAATCTCCTCTTCCAAAGCCTTTACTGACCCAAAGTTTGGTTATGCCTCTCCCTTCAACATTCAACTTCCATCATAGTTCCTAAAATATTTGGGACATTCTTGTAAGGTCACATTGTTAGTATGCCCTGCATTCCTGATGTTTATTGAGAAATGTGTTCCCCAAAGGAATTGACTTTAGTGCCAAGGAAGCAATTCCATATTTAAAAAAATGCTAGGGTCATGCTGGATACACATTGATAAAGCCTTTGCACTATTATTTCTTCTCTGTAACTTTCATTAAGTACCACTGTTTGTCATTGGCTTTAAACTCTCCATCCTGTATCCTCTGCAGGCCTGCAATATATTCTGTGCGTGCCCTGTTCTGGATAGGATTCATCATTGTTGCACAGTTAAGAATTTGCTGCATTTCCACAGATCTTATCTCAACTAGTTAGTACAACAATTCTCAACCCACTTTAGTTTAGTGTAGAGATATAGTGCAGAAACAGGTCCTTCAGCCCACTGAGTCCACGTGGACCAGCGATCCCTGCACACGAACACTATCCGACACATACTAGCAACAATTTACAATTTTATCAACCCAATTCGCCTACAAACCAGTATGTCTTTGGAATGGGGGAGGAAACCGGAACCCCCTGGAGAAAACCCACGCAGTTCTCAGGGAGAACGTACAAACTCCGTATGGACAGCACCTGTAGTCAGGATCAGACCCGGGTCTCTGGCGCTGTTAGGCAGTAACTCTACTGCTGTGCCACCATACCGCCCTCTCACCCCTTTTCACTTGATTCATACAGTGACCAGCCGATCTGTTGCTGTGATACCTGGGACCACCTCAGCTTCCCTCATATAACACAAATGACAAGCAGAGGCTATTAGCGACTATCACAGAGTCACAGAGATTGTCACATAGTTGAAAATTCTGTGTGTTAAAAGTTCAAACAACAATCAGTCTTATCCAGACTATGAGAGGGAAAGAAATTCCCCAAATGCTTGTAAAATATACCAGAACATAATGTAATAAGAAATAATTTATTCAGTTGCTTGAATCATTGCCCAAGTAAAGGGCCTGTCCCACTTTCATGACCTAATTCACGACCTTTTTCACTCGTGGACATTTTTCATATAACCATATTACAATTACAGCATGGAAGCAGGCCATCTCGGCCCTTCTAGTCCGTGCCGAACACGTATTCTCTCCTAGTCCCATCTACCTGTACTCAGACCATAACCCTCCATTCCTTTCCCGTCCATATAACTATCCAATTTATTTTTAAATGATAAAATCGAACCTGCCTCCACCACCTTCACTGGAAGATCATTCCACACAGCTACCACTCTGAGTAAAGAAGTTCCCCCTCATGTTACCCCTAAACTTCTGTCCCTTAATTCTCAAGTCATGTCCTCTTGTTTGGATCTTCCCTACTCTCAGTGGGAAAAGCTTATCCACGTCTATCCCTCTCATCATTTTAAAGACCTCTATCAAGTCCCCCCACCCCCCTTAACCTTCTGCGCTCCAAAGAATAAAGACCTAACTTGTTCAACCTTTCTCTGTAACTTAGTTGCTGAAACCCAGGCAACATTCTAGTAAATCTCCTCTGTACTCTCTCTATTTTGTTGACAACCTTCCTATAATTAGGCGACCAAAATTGTATACCATACTCCAGAATTGGCCTCACCAATGCCTTGTACAATTTTAACATTACATCCCAACTTCTATACTCAATGCTCTGATTTATAAAGGCCAGCACACCAAAAGCTTTCTTTACCACCCTATCTACATGAGATTCCACCTTCAGGGAATTGTGCACAGTTATTCCTAGATCCCTCTGTTCAACTGCATTCCTCAATTCCCTACCATTTACCATGTATGTCCTATTTTGATTTGTCCTGCCAAGATGTAGCACCTCACACTTATCAGCATTAAACTCCATCTGCCATCTTTCAGCCCACTGTTTCAACTGGCATAAATCTTTCTGTAGACTTTGAAAATCGACTTCATTATCCACAACACCACCTATCTTAGTATCCACAACACTTACTAATCCAATTTACCACACCATCATCCAGATCATTGATGTACATGACAAACAACAGTCACAGATCCCTGTGGCACCCCACTAGTCACTGGCCTCCAACCTGACAAACAGCCATCCACCATTACTCTCTGGCATCTCCCATTCAGCCACTGTTGAATCCATCTTGCTACTCCACCATTAATACCCAACAATTGAACCTTCTTAACCAACCTTCCATGAGGACCCTTGTCAAAGGCCTTATTGAAGTCCATATATACAACATCCACTGCTTTACCCTCATCAATTTCCCGAGTAACCTCTTCAAAAAATTCAAGACGATTAGTCAAACATGACCTTCCAGGCACAAATCCATGTTGACTGTTCCTAATCAGATCCTGTTTATCCAGATGCTTATATATATTATCTCTAAGTATCCTTTCCATTAATTTGCCCACCACTGACATCAAACAAACAGGTCTATAATTGCTAGGTTTACTCTTAGAACCCTTTTTAAATAATGGAACAACATGCGCAGTACGCCAATCCTTTGGCACTATTCCCGTTTCTAATGACATTTGAAATATTTCTGTCATAGCCCCTGCCATTTCTACATTAACTTCCCTCAATGTCCTGGTGAATATCTTGTCCGGACCTGGAGACTTATCCACTTTTATATTTTTCAAAAGTGTCAGTACTTCCTCTTCTTTGAATCTCATAGTTTCCATAGCTACTCTACTTGTTTCCCTTACCTCACATAATTCAATATCCTTCTCCTTGGTGAATACCGAAGATAAGAAATCGTTCAATATCTCCCCCATCTCTTTTGGCTCTGCAGATAGCTGTCCACTCTGACTCTCTAATGGACCAATTTTATCCCTCGTTATCCTTTTGCTATTAATATAGCTGTAGAAACCCTTTGGATTTACTTTCATCTTCCTTGCCAAAGCAACCTCATATCTTCTTTTAGCTTTTCTAATTTCTTTCTTAAGATTCTTTTTACTCCTCAAGCACCTCATTTACTCCATGCTGCCTATAATTATTGTAGATATCTCTCTTTTTCCAAACCAATTGTCCAATTTCCCTTGAAAACCATGGCTCTTTCCAATTTTTACTATTTCCTTTCAACCGAACAGGGACATAAAGATTCTGTACTCTTAAAATTTCACCTTTAAATGTCCTCCATTTCTCTTCCACATCTTTCCCATAAAACAAAATGTCACAATTCATTCCTTTTAAATCCTTTCGCATCTCCTCAAAGTTAACCTTTCTCCAATCAAAAATCTCAACCCTAGGTCCAGTTCTGACCCTCTCCATAATTATATTGAAACTAATGGTATTGTGATCACTGGACCCGAACTGTTCCCCAACGCATACCTCTGCCACCTGACCTGTCTCATTTCCTAACAGGAGGTCCAGCACCGCCCCTTCTCTAGTAGGTACCTCTATGTATTGCTGCAAAAAACTATCCTGCACACATTTTACAAACTCCAAACCACCCAGCCCATTTACAGAATGTGTTTCCCAGTCTATGTGTGGAAAATTGAAATCTCCCACAATCACTACCTTGTGCTTACTACTAATATGTGCGATCTCCTTACATATTTGCTCTTCCAATTCTCGCTCCCCATTTGGCGGTCTATAATACACCCCTATAAGTGTTGCTACCACTTTCCCATTTCTCAGTTCTACCCAAATAGCCTCTGTAGACGAGCCCTCTAATCTATCCTGCCAAAGCACTGCTGTAATATCTTCCCTGACAAGCAATGCAACACCTCCACCTCTTGCCCCTCCAATTCTATCACACCTGAAGCAACGAAATCCTGGAATATTTAGTTTCCAATCACAGCCCTCCTGCAACCATGTTGCACTGATTGCCACAACATCATACTTCCAGGTGTCAATCCAGGCTCTAAGTTCATCCACCTTTCTTACAATGCTCCTAGCATTAAAATATACACATGTAAGAAACCCACCCCCTCTTATTCTCTGTTTATTTTCTTTTTCTTCTTTCTCCCCTACATTTTGGGTCAGAGTGCTACCCTTTTCTGCCTCACACACTAACTGCTAGCTTTCCCTATTTGAGTCCCTCCCCCCAACCGTTCTAGTTTAAAGTCTCCCCAGTAGCCTTTGCAAATCTCCCCGCCAGGATATTGGTCCCCCTCGCGTTCAAGTGCAACCCGTCCTTTCTGTACACGTCGCACCTTCCCCAAAAGAGGTCCCAATGATCCAGAAACTTGAATCCATACCCACTGCACCAGTCCCTCAGCCACGCATTTATTCCATTCATCATGCTAGGAAAACACCCCGACCTACTTGATGCCACGAGTACCTACGACTACCATCACGGCCTGCAACGATCTACTTACGACCTCGTGATGACCATGCTGCGAGTATGATTCAAGGGCTAACTCGACAGAGGTCGTGAATTAGGTTGTGAAAGTGGGACAGGCCTTTAAATTTTTCTTTATTCAGGATCCAACTTTCAGTTGTATATTATTTACTCAAGGTTTCAGTTTTTTTGTAGTTTACTGTCAACATTTTTCAGTAACTAACATGCCAGACTCATATTGACAAAACCATAGCAGGCTACATTATTGTCTACATCCCCGTTGGTCAAGATCAAAACATGGAAAAATTAAGCACACTGAGAAAATAAAGATTATTTTCATAGTGTTACAATCAGAGAGATACAGCATGGATGAAAACAGGTCCTTCGGCCCAATGAGCCCATGCCGACCATCCATTTACACTAATTAGTGTACATTACACTTACATTAATTTCATGTTAATTTCACCTCACAATCATCAACTCCCCCCAGATTCTACCACTCATTCACACACTAGGGACAATTTACAGTTCCAATTAACCCACATTGCACAGATCTTTTGGATGTCAGAGAAAACCGACCCATCCGGAGGAAACCACACATTCACAAGAACATACAAACTTCATAAATAGAGCACTCGAGGTCAGGATTGAAACCAAGTCTCTGGTGCTGAGAGGCACTGACTCTATGGCTGCACCACTCTGCCAAATATAAAAGAGTAGCATATTGTATCAGTCAATGTGGGTTACAATGAAATGATTCACAACTGATTTATCATTGTTGCATAAGAGAAATTATTCCCTTCAGTCCAAACACAGAGCACACTAAATTACTCTTTAAATTTAGAAAATCCATATTACTAACCAAACACAGGCATATTGTACAGGGATCTTCTCTGGGAACATTCTGCCCATGGCTGAACACCACTCCATCTTCATCCAGACAACCTAAAAAACAAGAAACTAAAAAATAGATCCAGCAAATCTTAAAGTGCTACTTTCTGCAGAATAGAAATATTACAATTTCAGAGAGGTCGTGTACCTCTAGAGAACAGATTCATTCAGACATCGGCTTTATGTCTGTAGGGTCACCTAATTCTCAAATCCATGCATCTCTTTGCAAATGTTTTGAACATTCAAGGAAACGGCTTGTAATACATTTGAAAAGTCATTTATCACTACTGGACCCTTGTTCTCCTCCTTGACAAATGCAATGCAGTGCCCTGACACAGCTGTGGGTGTTTTGTTAAAACTGCTGTAGTGTCACCTGCAATAATATGAGCAAGGATGCTTGGCGCAGGGATTGTGTTGCACTGTAAGTGAATGGAGAGAGATGAGTTTATTTACTGTGTCCAGGTGTAGAAATGTAATCATCGATAATGCATTTCTATCAGTTGTTTCAAATCTATAATCAGAAATATGTATGATATAATATCAATGGATTTGTGCTTCTGATTTGTTTAGACTCTAGAGATACAATGCAGAAACGGGCCCTTTGGCCCACTGAGTCCGCATTGACCAGCGATCACCATATACACCAGCACTATCCTACACACAAGGGACAAATTACAATTTTACCAAAGCTAATTAAACCTACAAACCTGTACATTATTGGAGTATGGGAGGAAACTGGAGCACCCAGAGAAAACCCACGTTGTTACAAGGAGAATGTACAAACTTCATATAGATGGCACCAGGGTCTCTGCTGCTGTAAGACATCAGCTTTACTGCTAAGCCACTGTGCTGCTCTATTTGTTGTTGGGCATGTGAGAGGAAAACGTGCATGTTAGAGCATGTTGGGCATGTTAGAGGCTATTTCCTCTAAGTACAGTGTATAACAACCCAAACTTCTACAGGCTGCTGGAGGAGCATAGCTCTCATCCTATGACCCTTCCACAACTCAAGGGCAAATTTCTCCCAAACCACTTGTTGAAATAATGTTCCCCAGGAAGTTTAGGGCCTCTTATATGCTTTGTGCAGAGTTGCTTTAACACACAGTACCACATTGGGATGTACAGTATTTCCTTTGTATTTCCTGGCATCTTCAAGGAAATGGCAGTAAAAGATATAACAGCTCTGCAACATCTCCTTCTCAATTCTGTCTCCTGCACTTGTGTAAAGTTGCTCAGGTCCTCAATGCCTATCAATTGCTTTTAATGAAACCTTTGCTTTTGTGTACTGCTCATGTACTTACTTAAGTCTTCCTGGACAATCTCATCTTTGATTTCTGCAGACTCTGACAAAGTGGTTTCAGTTGTTGCTGCCGGTGTAAGCACAACTCCTGACTTGGAATTCTCCCAAGAGATGCCATCTGAATGATTGTTCATTTCCATTGTCATTGGTTGTTTTATTGCGGCAATGCCTTGACTCTCTGATGACGTATTTAATTCCCGTGCTTGCTTCCTCTTGATGCTCCAGGGTATAATTTGGTTCAGATTGTACTTTTTGCTTGTTGCGCTGCTTAAAGGAGCCAAGGATGTCAATGCAACTTCTGCATCAGAGGTGGGTAGTTGAGCTGTTGCTTGCTGAGGGCTTTGATAGGATTGTGTTGGTACTGGTATTTCAGGGAGAGTATTGTCTGTGATTGGAGGATGTAGTCCTGATGTCTCAGTAGAAGTTGAAGACATAGACACTGGAAAAATAGAAGTAACATTTTGTTCATAATAATAGGTCAGGAATATCAGATACACTTGATTTTACCCAACGATTTCCACTGCCACACTATCTAACAGGCTCTTGAATGAGTTAAGTATTTGTCTGTACCATCCAAAGAAAAATAAAATATAATGCAATTTAATTTGGGCTAGCAATTTCCCAGAGATTCTCCTGCATGTGTAGAATAATCCAACTAGAAGGGCTCTGAAAATGTTCATTACCCATGTAAAACAAATTTCCAGCTACACTTCACTGATGTATGGTGCTGGAGGAACTCATCGGATCCTGATCCGGTGATTTCCTCCAGCACATTGTATTTTGCACAAGATTCCAGCATCTGCAATTCATTAGATCTATACTTCACTGATACAAGATCATCAATCTATAACTCTTAATTCAACAATCTTGATTTTCAGAATGTTGATGTCTGATTCCACTGAGAATCTCAGATGCCCCTGTCGGGCAAAAAAACATCCAAAGCCCAAGAATTAATAAGGCAGACGAATGTAAACAGATTATTGTCTCGGGCAACCTGACCTGTTTCAGTTCCCACATTTCAAATTACTAAATACCATGAGAGAAGATAGTGATGTTCATAGACAATTTGCATGCATTACTAATGATTATGGTACTTACAAGCAGAACATATGGGGCAGCATGTGCCAGGAACATGATGCAGAGGCTGTTCACACTCCAGCTCAGTGCAGCTGTCACCTTTCCAGTCACACTCCACATTGCCTTTCTGAGGTGAGAAAGGAAGGTTATTACAGTCATCTTATAACAATTAAGCACCAACAACAGATGTAGAAACAATAATTAAAGTAACTAATGGACAAATTTCTGAACCACGTAAGATGCAAAATCTTTTCATCTCCAGTTTCGCCATAGCATCTCTGCTTCCGTAGCTACAGAGAAGGGCATCACGTTGTGCACAGTAGCATTGCAATTAAGTTGCTGGGTTAGCATCCATAGGAACTATTGCCATTACAGTGCACAAGGTGTTGTATAGTGATTTAGAGGATCCAGAAGGGTTATTTATACTCTACGGTGGACTGTGTTCCATCAATTTTCCCGCTGATTTTCAATTCCATCATATTAGCTGGGAAGTGGAATTTCAAATAATCAATTAAATACATATACATTTAAAAACCACTAGCATCAATAATGACCATGCCAGACAGTGATAAATTTCACTTAGTTTTTCGCATATACTTTAAAGAAAATAACCTCACAATTCTGACCCCCTCTAACCTGCTTCAGGTTAATGTAAATGAAAGGATCTGACTGCACTCTCAAATAGCAAAGACAATAGACAATATGTGCAATAGACAATCAAGCCAGCACCGCCATTCAATGTGATCATGGCTGATCATCCCCAATTAGTAACCCGTTCCTGCCTTCTCCCCATATCCCCTGACACCTCTATTTTAAAGAGTCCTATCTAGCTCTCTCTTGAAAGCATCCAGAGAACCTACAACCACAGCCCTCTGAGGCAGAGAATTCCACAAACTCATCACTCTCTGTGAGAAAAAGTGTTTCCTTATCTCCGTTCTAAATCCTTATTCCTTATTCTTAAACTGTGGCCCCTGGTTCTGGACTCCCCCAACATCGGGAACATGTTTCCTGCCTCAAAGCCCTTAACAATCATATATGTTTCAATGCGATTCCCTCTCATCCTTCGAAACTCCTGAGTGTACAAGCCCAGCCGCTCCATTCTCTCAGCATATGACAGTCCCGCCATCCCGGGAATTAACCTTGTAAACCTACGCTGCACTCCCTCAATAGCAAGAATGTCCTTCTTCAAATTAGGGGACCAAAACTGCACACAGTACTCCAGGTGTGGTCTCACTAGAGCTCTGTACAACTGCAGAAGGACCTCTTTGCTTCTATATTCGATTCCTCTTGTTATAAAGGCCAACATGCCATTTGCTTTCTTCACTGCCTGCTGTACCTGCAGGCTTACTTTCATAGACTGATGAACAAGGACCCCCAGATCCCGTTGTACTTCCCCTTTTCCCAACTTGACGCCATTTAGATAGTAATCTGTCTTCCTGTTTTTGCTACCAAAGTGGATAACCTCACATTCATCCGCATTAAACTTCATCTGCCATGCATCTGCCCACTCCCCCAAACTGTCCAAGTCACCCTGCATTCTCATAGCATCCTCCTCACAGTTCACACTGCCACCCAGCTTTGTGTCATCTGCAAATTTGCTAATGTTACTTTGAATCCCTTCATCCAAATCATTGATGTATATTGTAAATAGCTGCGGTCCCAGTACCAAGCCTTGCGGTACCCCACTAGTCACTGCCTGCCATTCTGAAAGGGACCCGTTAATTCCTACTTTTTGTTTCCTGTCTGCCAACCACTTCTTCATCCATATCAGCACTCTACCCCCAATACCATGTGCCCTAATTTTGCCCACTAATTTCCTATGTGGGACCTTATCAAATGCTTTCTGAAAGTCCAGGTACACTACACCCACTGGCTCTCCCTTGTCCATTTTCCTAGTTACATCTTCAAAAAATTCCAGAAGATTAGTCAAGCATGATTTCCCCTTCGTAAATCCATGCTGACTCAGACCAATCCTGTTACTGCTATCCAAATGTGCGGCTATCTCATCTTTTATAATTGACTCCAGCATCTTCCCCACCACCGATGTCAGGCTAACTGGTCTATAATTCCCCGTTTTCTCTCTCCCGCCTTTCTTAAAAAGTAGGATAACATTAGCTACCCTCAATCCACAGGAATTGATCCTGAGTCTATAGAGAGGATCAGAGAGGAGCCATCTTGGGGAACAGCTGCTAACCAGCAGCCGTCCGTTTAATTCACTTTTTTTTTGTAGTTCTAGTGAGTCCTGTGTTTTGTTTGTGGGAGAAATAGACTTTTTAATGTGGGGGGAAGGGGGTAACTATATTTCTAGGTCCCTACCTGGTCGGTGAGGCAGCTTTTTCTCCGGGCTGCCCCGTCGACCCGTCCTCGTGGCCGACCAGCGGGCGTGGAGCGCCGTTTCCAACATTATGGTGTTGAAGGCTGAGTTGCTGTCAATGAATATCATCCTAACTTATTATCAAGGTGATCCAGAGCTTAATATAGTGTGAGAGAGAAGATATCCTTCATAGACCTATTTTTCCTGTATGCATATTGCAAGGGGTCTAGGTTGTCCAGAAGACTGGTGCAGATGTAGGCCATTAGCAGTCGGTCCGTGTGTTTTTTCCAACCCCATACAACCTTCCTGATTTTTTAATTTTCCATCAGGTTTCCTCACAATCAGTTTTGGTGCAAGACAAACATATTAGCTACCTGCATAACTGAAGTCCTCCATCACTGAAAATATTACAGTACATCTTATCTGCAGCCTCTCGCATCTCTTCAATGGTGTGGCTCCATAACCATATCTCAATTGTAGCTCAACCAATGTTTTATAAAGATTCATCAGAACTTATTTTGTATTCTATACCTCATGATAAAACTCAGGAGCCATGTGATTTTTTTGAGGCTGTGTTTCTAATTTGCTCTTTGTTCCTTCATTCATCTGAGAATGCTGCCCTCCAGTTTACATCACTCTCCTCATTCACAGCAAAATGTAACAGTTCACATTTTTACATTTCTTCGGCTGACTGCTTTTCCTGGGAGTTTGAGAGTTTATAAAGAGTTCTTTCTAAGGTTTAGCAGTACTTCAAAACAACTAAAATTTAAACCAACATCTTAATTTTTCTGCCCTTGCAGAAGAGTAACACTGTTGATATCTCCTTCACCAATTTACCCACCGTACAAAGACAGACGACACAAGGGTCTGCGGCAGAGATGTAATAAGTCCCGTCTTCTAGAATCTGACCATCATACAGACAGACTATGGAAAAAAGTGTAAACATGTATAAAATAAAGTACATGCCACAAAATAAAAACACATGGTACATTATAAAATTCTCAAACAGATACATAGCAATTGAAACATATTAAAACACAGTAACACACCAGTTCAAAAATATCCAGCCATTTCAAAGCAACATAATCACAGGAAATTGTATTTATGCTCTTATCATTTTAGCAACATGCCCCACACGTGAATTGAACTGGCATTAAGATCAGCAAAGGGCGAGGATGAAAGTTCGTATAAAGTTGTCAGCGAAAGAAAATTCCAAGATAGCCAACAACATTCCCATTTACATCACACTAACTTGAATCTACAAGTCCTCCCACCTGGTCCTAACAAGGGTTCAATAACGCTCTTCCAATTTTTCCATGTATGTTCTGTCTGATGACACCAGATTCCCCGCCCGTGCTTCCAAGATGCCTTCCTGTCTTTTGAACATGGTTCCCCATCCACCTTTGCTGAGAAGACTATCAAATCTTATTTCCTGACAATCTTATTTCCTGAACTTCTGTTTTCACTACTCATCGCTCAGAATTTCTTCCACTTTGATCATGATACCACCATCATGAGATACATCGTCCTCTGCCCTTTCCACAGTTCTTTTTGGGACACTCTGGTTCACTCTTCCATGTCTACCAATACCCGCGCTCTGTTTCATGACATCTTTCTGTACAGCTTCAGGTGGTACAATGCCTCCCTTTTGCCTCCTTCCTTTCCGCCATTCAGAGACCAACATAATTTCTGTCTAAAACCTCCTGTCCGAGATCTTCAGTTTCCTTCCACACTCCAAAGATGTACTGGTTTGTAGGTTATTGGCTTGGTAAATGTAAAAATTGTCCCTAGTGAGTAGGATAGTGTTAATGTGCGGGGATCGCTGGTCTGCGCGGACCCGGTGGGCCGAAGGGCCTGTTTCCACGCTGTATCTCTAAAACAAACCTCTCCCCCATTCTCTACAATTTAAATCATGTCATTAACAAAAATATTAACCCTCTCTTCCCAATTTTTGCCTGATCTGCAAATTATTTCCAACACTATGTATCTTTAGTGTACTCTGACAGAAGAACAACACATAGGTGCTGCTCAGAGTTCACTGCTACTGGCTCCTCGGATGTGAATAGAGGTTGCTTGATCTTACCTGAGCATGTTGGGCAGCAGTCACCTGGGACGGGATGTGGATGTTCACAGGAAGGAGGCTCACACTTCCGAACTTCACAGCTTACTTCTCCCAACTGTTTGAGATAGTCAAACAGAAATTGAGAGAGAGTTGGTGTTGGAGGCAAGATGCAGAGGAGAGTGTATGTGTGTACAAAATTGTGAGTGTACAAGAAGGAGGGAGAGAGTGCACATGCAAAAAGGGAACAATAGGGAGGGGGAAAAAACAAAAGTGAGAGAGACAGAGCAAACGAGAGAGGCAGAGCAAGAGGGAGAGCAAATATGAAGTTTCCTTGTACGACCTGTAAGTGTTTAAACTGGAGTGGCAAAGGGGTAGGAACCAGAGCAGCAGCTCAGCAAGTGGAGGGACTGATGGAAGACAGAGGTTATGACAAGTAAGTCTTTAAGACATGTGAGACTAATAAGCGGGTGTTTACTTCAACACAAGGAGTATAGTGGGTAAAGCAGAGGAAATTAGAGCATGTATCAGTGAATAGAACTGTGATGTTGTGGCCATTCTGGAGACTTGACTGCGAGAAGGACAATTGCGTTAGTAATCAGGAAGAATGCCATTGCAGCACTTAGAGAGAACATACTGGAAGATTCATCCGCTGAGGTTATATGGGTAAAGCACAATAATAAGAAATATGCAGGCACTCTGATGGGGTTATGCCATAGGCGTCCCTACAACCAGCAGTAAATAGAGGAACATATAGGTACACAGATTATGGAAAGATGCAAAAATAGAGGCTTTTAAATAAGATAGATGAATATGCTGGAATGGAAGGATATGCTGCACGTACAGGCAGAAGGGATTAGTTTAACTAGGTATCAAGTCTGGCACAGACATCGTGTGCAGAAAGGCTTGTTCCTGTGCCATCTTGTTCTGTGTTCTATGAAAGGGATGTAGGATCATAAAGAGAAGCAGAAGCAAAAAAGATGAGTAACAGGGAATTGCCAAATGCAGAAACATTGAACATTTACAAAGCAGCATTTCTGAGAAATCATAAGTGATGGGAAAGAAAAACAAGTTTTACATCTGATGTATATTCAGAAGCATTCCATTAGCTTTACTTCAATACATACATTCAGTGCAGATGTCAGTAATAAAACTTCTAAAGCCAGCATTCACCAAGTTTCTTCAGGACAAAATAATGATTTGCAATACATCCACAGTTTAATATAAACACTAAGACCTCCACGTCAGTCCAGAAAGCACTTAGCTACTTTGGTCAACCACAAAGTGAAGCAACTACCTATTCAATATCAATATTCAACCCTCTTTCTGTCACTGAGCCATTTTGCTTTGCCTGATGCATAGTCCCCTCCTGTTCTTCTGGTGCATCCCACCCCTCCATGCTATTGGTGTTTTCCTGCAATAAACATCACCACCTAGACCTTGTCATGAGAATCAGACAACATTCTCTCACTGAGTCAAACTCACTTGGCAGACGCAATGGTGGCAGGGTCTGTGTTCAGGTTGAAAAGTTTGCCCATTGGTGACCTTCCTTCCTTCATAGTTGCAGTCTGAAAGGGAAGCACCACAAAAAGAGGAATGTGAACGTGTCACGATAATGATGAACTCAGCATTTAAATAATTCATTGTCCGTGTGGAGTCCTTCATTTCCAAACAAAGCAATTGAGTTATACACTGATATTGATACACCACTTATTTTGAGAGCATTCATCCAGCTCTTGCATGTACTGTATGCTCTCCTGAACATGGAGATGGAAGAACTACAGTGGTACCTCAACCAGGTTTAGAGTTGAATCAGGACAGGAGACAATGAATTTCCCTTCGCGCTCTTGCTTAAAGACCAGTGCATGGCAATGCTACTAAGAACAGGAACAAAGGAGAGTATGAGTGTGTGTGTGTGTGTGTGTGTGTGTGTGTGTGTGTGTGTGTGTGTGTGTGTGTGTGTGTGTGTGTGTGTGTGTGTGTGTGTGTGTGTGTGTGTGTGTGTGTGTGTGTGTGTGTGTGTGTGTGTGTGTGTGTGTGTGTGTGTGTGTGTGTGTGTGTGTGTGTGTGTGTGTGTGTGTGTGTGTGTGTGTCACTAAGCAGCGTTCTTCATACCACACAGAATTATTCTATACTCAGGAAGAAAGAAGGGTATTCCAAAATATAAAGATACGATTCAACATTCAGAAAGTCAGGATCCCACAACGCATCAAAGATATTAGTGCCAATTTAGCTTGCTTACTTACCCCAGAAATAAATCAGAGAGGCATTGTTAGAGATAACCTTTGTACATCCAAAGTCACTGTGAAATTGTTGACTGTTGCAACTCCTCTAAATCTCATAATTGGAATAGTGGAATTAAACACTTCACTAATGCTATATCAATTTACAAATAAATCACTGTGCTTTCATTATCACTGGGTCCAGATCATGCACCTTGACCAAGATTGCATCAGTTCAGCAAAGCTCACTGTCACTTTCTACAAGGCAGTTAAAATGAGTAATACATTCTCACATTGCCATGACATCTACATTCTACAAGTGAATAAAAGATGTCATGCAATTTCAATGCCATGTATCCGACAATGCACAAGGGAAATAAAGATGAGGTGGCCTCTTTGAAAAAACTATAGAAACATTTCAAAGTTTCCCTTGGATAGCACAATGGTGTAGCAGATAAGAGTACAAGGGACAGTTTAAAATTTCTGGGGATCAACATCAGTGACGATCTTAAATGGTCTGTGAACTCTGCTGTAGTTGTAAAAAAGGCGCAACAGAGACTTTACTTCCTCAGAACACTGAGGAAGGCCCACCTGTCTGCTAAACTGCTGGAGTCTGACTTTTCTACCGCTGTTCGGTAGAAAGCATACTGACTCACTGCATAACTGCCTGGTTTGCGAACTGTTCAGCAGCTCTGGGGGACATTTACCACTCCAGATGCCGCAGCAGGACCTGTAATATCGTGAAAGACATTACACATCCATATCACCACCTTTTCACACTGCTGCCCTCAGGAAAAAGGTACAGGTCGCTAAAGTCACGCACTGCCAGACTCAAGAACAGCTTTTACCCATCAGCAATCTTGGAACTGAACTCTGTCTCGGGAGCGGGTTATGGGGAAGCGGGGGGGAGACAGTGTTAATTTATGTAAATGTGAATCCATGGGTGGGTTTGGGGAGGGAGGGAGTGTAAAAAGTATGAGTATGTGAATGTTTGAAGTTCTTTTAAATGGAGAGACACAGTAATCTCGTTGTATGTGACACATGCAATGACAATAAAGCATTCTGATTCTGATTCTGAAGGGATCAGCATTTAACCCTGACTTCCAATGTGCGCAGTTTGCAGATACACTCTCTAGGTTTCTCCCAGCTGCTCTGATTTCGTCCTACACCAATGTCCCTACTGCAGGCGAGTTTCAGGAGAATCTAACAGTTATCATAGAAATGTACAACACCAAATAGGACCCTCTCCATCCATGCTGAAACATAGAAAATAGGTGCTGGAGTAGGCCATTCGGCCCTTCAAGCCCTTCAATATGATCATGGCTGATCATCCAACTCAGTATCCCATCCCTGCCTTCTCTCCATACCCCCTGATCCTTTTAGCCACAAGGGCCACATCTAACTCCCTCTTAAATATAGCCAATGAACTGCCCTCAACTACCTTCTGTGGCAGAGAATTCCACAGATTCACCACTCTCTGTGTAAAAAAAGATTTTCTCATCTCGGTCCTAAAAGACTTCCCTCTTATCCTTAAACTGTGTGACCCCTTGTTCTGGACTTCCCCAACATCGGGAATAATCTTCCTGCATCTAGCCTGTCCAACCCCTTAAGAATTTTGTAAGTTTCTATAAGATCCCCCCTCAATCTTCTAAATTCTAGCGTGTACAAGCCGAGTCTATCCAGTCTTTCTTCATATGAAAGTCCTGCCATTCCAGGAATCAGTCTGGTGAACCTTCTCTGTACTCCCTCTATGGTAAGAATGTCTTTCCTCAGATTAGGAGACCAAAACTGTACGCAATACTCCAGGTGTGGTCTCACCAAAACCCTGTACAACTGCAGTAGAACCTCCCTGCTCTTATACTCAAATCCTTTTGCTATGAATGCTAACATACCATTTGCTTTCTTCACTGCCTGCTGCACCTGCATGCCTACTTTTAATGACTGGTGTACCATGACACCCAGGTCTCGTTGCATCTCCCCTTTTCCTAATCGGCCACCATTCAGATAAAAGTCTACTTTCCTGTTTTTGCCACCAAAGTGGATAACCTCACATTTATCCACATTATACTGCATCTGCCATGCATTTGCCCACTCACCTAACCTATCCAGGTCACCTTGCAGCCCCCTAGCATCCTCCTCACAGCTAACACAGCCCCCCAGCATCGTGTCATCCACAAACTTGGAGATGTTGCATTCAATTCCCTCATCCAGATCATTAATATATATTGAAAATAGCTGGGGTCCCAGCACTGAGCCTTGTGGTACCCCACTAGTCACTGCCTGCCATTCTGAAAAGGACCCGTTTACTCCTACTCTTTGCTTCCTGTCTGTCAGCCAGTTCTCTATCCACATCAATACTGAACCCCCAATACCGTGTGCTTTAAGTTTGCATACTAATCTCTTATGTGGGACCTTGTCGAAAGCCTTCTGAAAGTCCAGATATAACACATCCACTGATCCACCCTTATCCACTCTACTAGTTACATCCTCGAAAAATTCTATAAGATTCGTCAGACATGATTTACCTTTCATAAATCCATGCTGACTTTGTCCAATGAATTCACCACTTTCCAAATGAGCTGCTATCCCATCTTTAATAACTGTCTCCAGAATTTTCCCCACCACCGATGTTAGACTAACTAGTCTGTAATTCCCCGTTTTCTCTCTCCCTCCCTTTTTAAAAAGTGGGGTTACATTAGCTACCCTCCAGTCCTCAGGAACTACTACAAAATCTAAAGGGTTTTGAAAAATGATTACTAATGCATCCACTATTTCTGCGGCTCCTTCCTTAAGTACTCTGGGATGCAACTTATCTGGCCCTGGGGGTTTATCGGCCTTTAATCCATTCAATTTACCTAACACCATTTCCCGGCTAACCTGGATTTCACTCAGTTCCTCCATCTCATTTAACCCCCGGTCCCTTGCTATTTCCGGCAGATTATTTATGTCTTCCTTAGTGAAGACAGAACCAAAGTAGTTATTCAATTGGTCTGCCATGTCCTTGTTCCCATGATCAATTCGCCTGTTTCTGACTGCAAGGGACCTACATTTGTTTTAACTAATCTTTTCCTCTTCACATGTCTATAAAAACTTTTGCAGTCAGTTTTTATGTTCCCTGCCAGTTTTCTTTCATAATCTATTTTCCCTTTCCTAATTAAGCCTTTTGTCTTCCTCTGCTGGACTGAATTTCTCCCAGTCGCATGGTAGGCTGCTTTTTCTGGCTAATTTGTACGCTTCATCTTTTGTTTTGATACTATCCCTGATTTCCCTTGTTATCCATGGATGCACTACCTTCCCTGATTTATTCTTTTGACCTTTCTGCCTATCTAAGCTAATCCTATTTGCCCATATTAGACATATATCCCTCCATGCGTTTCCGATACGTACCTATCCAAACCTTTTAAACATGGTAATTTATCTGCCTCCTCCACTTCCTCTGGCAACTTGTTAGAGATATTCACCACCCTCCATGTGAAAAAAGATTATTGCTATCTATCCTATCTATGCCCCTCATAATTTTATAAATCTTTACAAGGTCACAACTCAGCCTCCTACACTCTAGTGAGAATCAACCCAGTCAATCCAATCTCCGCTTACAAGTACAGCATTGCATTCCAGACAAATCCTGGCAAACCTCATGTGCATTCTCTCGATTGCTAAAGGATCCTTCCCATGGTATAGCGCCAAAGTAATAATCTAAGGGTGGTCTAATCAATGCTTTATACAACTGCAACATAATATCTCAACTCTTATACTCTTTCTTTTAAAATCTTTTTATTGTTTTTTTTCCCCCAAAAAAAGCATAAATAAAACATAAAAAAAAGAGCAAAAGAATAATGATAAACAAAACAATGGTATTGATACATAGGGATCAGGATTACATTAATAACAGGTATAACCTAATATGAGACCAGTGTCAAAATACACAATGAATATAGACCTCCCAATCTCTATGTAAATATAGTTAAATCTTTAAAAGGAAACTTATAAATGTGAAAAAAAAACACAAAGATAAAAAGACAAAAAGAAAAAGAAAAAAAAAAAAAAAAAAAAAAAAAACCCCTAACTAAAGAAAGAAAAAAAGAGAATTATTGTAATAATAAAATACGCATAAAAATAAAATAGATTAAAAAACAAAGCAAAGCAAAACCGAATCTGAACTGAGAATTTCAACAATATAAGTCTGTTTGTCGTCAAGTCCGTTCCACCCTATCGAGGTAAAATAATTTTTATAACGGTTAAAGAGGGAGCAATTGATGTTGTGTGAAAATGTTCAATACATTTTCTCCAAGTCTTATCAAATTTAACCAAGGGTTCAACTGTCACTGATTTGTTCTAAATTTAAACATGATATCGTTTCCGAATACCACTGGAGAGTGGTCGGAGGGTTGGAGTCTTTCCATTTAAATAAAATAGATCTTCTGTCGATTAATGTGGTAAAAGCAATCAACCGATGGGCGGAGCGGGACAAATGAATAGAATCTAACATTGGTAGCCCAAAAATTGCAGTAATAGGATGTTTGTAAATCTATGCCTAAGACTACAGAAATAGTATCAAAAATTTATTTCCAATATTTTTCCAAAGAAGGGCAGGACCAAAACATATGGGTCAATGAGGCCACTTCAGAGTTACATCTGTCACAGGTAGGATTTATATAAAAAAACGAGCTAACTTATCTTTTGACATATGAGCTCTGTGAACCACCTTGAATTGTATCAAAGCGTGTCTTGCACACATTGAAGAGGTATTAACTAATTGAAGAATGCTCTCCCATTTCTCTCTAGATAAAGAAATTAGGCATTAAGGCATTAAGATCACCATGAAACACAAGGATTTATTTAAAGCTAATTTTATGCCTTTAATTGACCATATTAAACATCAGTTTACTAAATGGTCACCAATGTCCTTACCCTTAATTGGCCGAATCAATGCTATTAAAATGTTCATTTTACCCAAATGTCTGTATTTATTTCAGATGATACCAACTTTTATTGCCAAATCTTTTTTTGATATTATAGATTCCAAAATGTCTTCATATATGTGGCAGACTAGGTAAAAAATACTTACAGAAATCAAAAAAAGATGGTGTTTTGGCACTGCCGAACCTTAGACTTTACTGCAGAGCAGTCAATGTTCGTTATTTAATATTTTGGTCAAAAGATTTAGAAGATACCCAATGCCCAGGATGGATAAACCTAGAACATGATTCCTTACAAGGGCTATCATTGGCTTCTATTCTAGGGGCCTCATTACCTTTTACAATTACGAGATTGAATAAATATACGACTAACCCAATAATAAGACATAAGTTCCGAATATGGTTTCAATTTCGTACGTTTTTTGGAGTAAATGATTTTATCTTATCGAGTCCAATTTTCTCTTCCAACCATCTAGTACTGATCAAGTCTTTTTGTTGTGGAAGAGGAAGGATTAGTAGCTTTTCGTGATTTGTTTTTGGAGGGTTGTCTTTCAAACAACTCTCCAATAAATATAACTTACCTAATTCACACTTTTTTAGATATTTACAAATTAGACATTTTTTGAAGGCTACTCTACCCCTATATCTGCTACAACATCAATCTGAAATTTTGGACATTTTTTGACAGTTGAACCCTTATCAGAAAGGATTAATAACGACTATTTAGGAGTTGATTTTGAAATTACAAATAAATAAATTTGATAAAATTAAGAATGACTGGGAAAGAGAACTTCAAATTTCTTTATCTATAGAGAAATAGGAGAGCATTCTTCAATTAGTTAATACCAACTCTTATACTCAATGCTTTGACCGATTAAGGCAAGCATCCAGAGTTCCTTTTGCACTAACCAATCCAACTATGTTGCCACTTTCAGGGAGCTATGGACTTGTACCCCAAATTTTCTCTGTAAATCAATGCTTCTAAGGTCACAACTGTTTGCTCTAAATGTCCTAATGGAATTTGGCCTTCGAAAGGCCTCACATTTGCCAGCATTAAATTCCATCTGCCACCACCCAGCCCAACTTTTCAGCTGATACATGTCCTGTCTCATTCAAAGATAATCTTCTTTGCTATCTACATCTCTACCAATTTTCATGGTAGTTTGCAAACTTACAATTCATACCACCTCCAACCTCATCAACCATAAAGGTCTCTGTACCAATCCCTGGAGTGCAACACATATTACCGAATTCCAGTGTGACAAAACATCCATCCACTACTCCCCATGCCTTCCAGCACCCAGCACTTTTCAATCCAGTTTGCCAACTTGCCTCGGATATCTCATGCCTTAAGCTTTTCTACTACTTGTTTTAATTTAGTTTAATTTAGTTTAAAGTTACAGTACGGAAAGATGGTTCTTCGGCCCATTGCCAACCATCGATCATCCATATACACGAGTTCTATATTAACCCACTTTTTCATGTACTCAATAAAATAAGTTTTAAAATGCACACCTCCAGATTCAGGGACTGTTCCTTCCCAGCTGCTATCAGGCAACTGTTGTCCCATAGCTGGAATGTGGTCCTGATCTCCAATTTACC
This sequence comes from Leucoraja erinaceus, assembly GCF_028641065.1. Taxonomy (NCBI): domain Eukaryota; kingdom Metazoa; phylum Chordata; class Chondrichthyes; order Rajiformes; family Rajidae; genus Leucoraja; species Leucoraja erinaceus. Next base: position 25,924,321 of record NC_073394.1, on the reverse strand, counting down.
TCCCTGGAGACCTTTGAACTATCTTTAATCAGACTTCACTGGACTTTATCTTGCACTGAATCATACTTTTAATCCTGTATCTGTACACTGTGGACATCTTGATTGTAATCATGTATAGTCTTTTCCTTGACTGATTAGCACATTCATAAAAAGCTTTTCACTGTACCTTGGTACATGTGACAATAATAAACTAAACTAAACTACACACTAGAAGCAATCTACACAGGGCAATTAAACTAAAAAAACCCGCATTTCTTAGGGATGAGGGAGGAAATCGGATCACCTGGAGGAAACCCATCTCATCGCAGGGAGAACATGCAAAATTCACACAGACGATAGCCAAGGACAGGATCGAACCCGGGTCTCCGGCGCTGTGAGGCAGCAGCTCTATCAGCTGCGCCAATGTGCTATCTTTTTGGGACCTGGTCTGAAGCCTCATTGAAGCTCATGAAAACCTTACCTACCATTGATGCCCATGCAAGAGAGAAAAGTTTACTGGGAAATTAGTGGATGAATGGGAATGATGAGATTGTTATGAGAGCCAGAATAGACTTTGTTGGGCAAATGCCCACCCCCACATTGTAAGACAATATATAAGATTGAGGTGTTAGACCACACACTCCTGGACCTCCAAGCTGCACACAGGTTTTGAAGGTTAAATAAGTATCAGTAAGTAAAGACTGAGATTTAGCTAGGCCCTAACAACCATATAATCCAAAAATCTATGGAGCAATGTTTTTTTAAATTAAGGAAAAATAGTTGAAATCTTCCAAATGTTGTCCTTGCTGATCTCTTCCTTTTCGCCAAATTTTTCCACGTCTAAAAAAATTAAGTCCTAATCTAAAACATTATTGCAGTTGCATGTAGTTAGCCTAGATAATGTGTGATAGAAAGATACTCTTCTGTAGAATTACATTACATCTTGGCATCATTTCTGTCCACTCACAACATCTATTCCAACAGGGAATAATATATAGAGATCATGAACAATCACGTTGATTGATACAACTCAGCTTCTGAGCGCTGAAGCCAAATTAAATAGTCCCATTGCTCCCCTTGGCTGCCAGCTACCTTGGCCAGATCGAGCATGTAAACGGGTGAGCAGACAGCTGGATTTCTGGTGACAGTTCACAATCCTCGACTGTTAAAGGAAAATTGTTTGGGACACTGTAATAGCACATACCCATGCAAAGGGGGCAGCACTCGCCTTCAGAATGGAAAGGATAAGTGCAGCGAACTTTGCACTCCACAGGAGAGCAGGCAGCAGATCCAGACTGTAGAAGGGAAACAGAAGAGAACGTTAGGTGATGCAGCAGTCAATTCCACAGGGTCCATTCCAAATGAAGAAAAAAAAAATAGCAAATGGTGAAATGTAGTAATAAAACCAGAATAACATGACAGGAATGTACTCTAGTCAATAGTAACATACGTACTACAGCCTTAGCAATCAATTCTCAATTGTTGCTTGAACTAGCACTCTCAAAGCACTGATCACAATTTCCAAACCCCTACACCTATCCATTCAGCTTGCAAAACCATTGCCTGGAATTTCTACCATGTTGCTACTTTTTCCTCATCAGGAGATGAAGCATGTTAGTTTGGTACTTACAGGCTACAAACTCAGTGTTATTATTTGATCCCAATCTCCACCAGGGACACGTCTCACTTAACAGAGAACAGCAAATCTTTGACGTCAGCAGGCAAGTGCCATGAGTATTTACTCAGGGTAGGCAGTCAGTCAGCATTTAAAACATCTTAAACCATGCATGCGCAGATTGTTCTCCTCTCCATAAGCTGTCAAAGCCATATCTGTTAATATCTCTAAATAAAGTACAGTATTTCCCAGCAATGAAGACGCACCCCCATTTTGTGTTGCTAAATTTTGAAAGAAGGCTGGCGGGCCATAGAAAAATAAAAAATAAAAATAAAGAAAGTAACAATTCAATTTGCCCAAGGCTTCGAAATCTCCTTCATTCTGAATTACTGATTGGGAGGGGGGTGGAGGATGACGACAGGTGGAGGGATGGTGGGAAAATCGGGAGCACACCGGGTCAAGTCAAGTCAAGTCAAGTTTATTCGTCACATACACATACGAGATGTGCAGTGAAATGAAAAGTGGCAATGCTCGCGGACTTTGTGCAAAAAGACAAACAGACAAACAACCAAACAAACTATAAACACAATCATAAACACACACATATTCTTTTACAAGTTGAATCAGTTGTGATCTTATTGAATGACAATACTGGTTCAAGGGACCAATTGTGGGGAGAATTCCTTTCACAGCGTGCGGGTAGTCTGGCCAGAGGTAAAGTTGCGGGGAGGGCAGGAGCGTTGAGAAGGAGGGGGGTGGGGTTCATGCCAATAACTCATTGACCGCTGCCGCGGCGCTCTGGGCACAGAGCCACCGTATTGTGTCCGAGGAGGAAAGTAGCTCGAGTGGCTGCGAGCGGCCGCCGGGTCCGAACAGCGGAACTGGCCGCCACCTCAGCACCTTCTGCTGGCCCGCTCACCACTGGCAATCCATCTGTACATCTCTCACCTGCTGCTCGCCGGACTCGCTCATGTCAGCTGCTTCCCACAAATCAATAAATTCTGACTGCTGCCGGGAGCAGGACATGGCCTCACTTGCTGCGCTGGGTGACACTGCCTGACATTCACTGCCCGGTCCGTGTCTTTCAATGTAGACCAGACAGTGAGGGGACCAGCTCAAGAGCGGGTCAGCGGGCGATGGCTAACAGGACAGCGGACCTTGGAGCTTACTCCTGTGTCAGCGCGAGTAACCTCAATTGGTTCCTTGATCGCATTGTCATGAGCGAGGCCGGCGAGCGGCAGGTGAGAGATGTTCAGACGGAAAGCTCTGCCAGAGGTGAGCGGGCTGGCAGAAAGCGCTGAGGTGGCGATAGGTTCCGTTGCCCGGTCCTGGAGGCCGCTCACAGTCACCCGAGCTACTTCCCTCCCCGGCCACAACGCAGTGGCTCCGCGCCTGGAGCATCACGGTAGCGGTGAGTGAGTGAGTTTCTGGCATGATCCCCGACCCCCTCCTTCTCAACGCTCCTGCCCGCCCCACAACTTTACCCCTGTCCAGACTCCCCACACGCTATGAAAGGAACTCCCCCCCCAGCGGCGCTTGACGTTGCTGTACTGAGGGATAGCCACGTCTATCTTTCTTGACTAACAACCTAACCTTCGGCCTCCAAGAAGCAGGTAAATTTTTGTGCCTTATTTTTGGGTAAAAAATAGCATCTTCATTGCCAGGAAATACGGTGTTTAAAAACATATAGCTCAAATAAATTTACTTACCACATTATTTGTACACTAACTCCATTCTTCTCTCTTTGTTTCTTATGATCCTCTTAAGATAATGATAATCCATGTTTGAAAAACCCTCCAAGAAACTTGTGCTGCGCATGCGCAATACGCGGGTACTAAGGCAGAATTTCAGCAGCCTTCAGCTCCCCTTGTCGTGAAGCCTTGAAGCAGCGTCGACAGCACGTGGGCTGCACATAGTTTTGCATGTTCGAAGTACTGCGGATGAAAGGCACGGGAGATTTATGCCTACCTAAGAGATCAATCTCTGAGGTAGGTACAATTCTCCCGTGCCTTTACTCTTTATATTTAATAATTACCATTTTATAATTTGAGTCAGGGTAGGCAGTGCTTACCTTGCCTACCCTGACGGCACGTGCCTGGACATCAGATACCATGGTTGATACTACTCATGTTATTATTTTGCCATGTATTAATGAAATAATAAAGTAAATGAGATTAAAACCACAGGCAGTCCAAAGTCAAAGCACATGATTGAACCATGTGATTTGCTTTCTTGAAGACCAAAGTCTTAACCTTTGTAAAAATGTGAGTTTGATGAAAAAATTAATAAGTATTAGGATATGAAAGAACCATACACACCCACCAGACAGATGCAGGCCAGGCAAGAATCTGCAGTTGAGGGGAAGGTCTCGTTATTTTGATAAATCATCCCACCATAGGCACAACCTACAATAAGATTAAACATGTTAGTACTGGATGTAATACAAACACCATACCTACCAATTAGTAAAAAGGTTGGTAAGTTATTATAGCCACAATAAACTCTGTGGGTTTGTAGTCATTGAAGATAACATGTATATTTAGTCAACTGACTGCCATTAACTTGCAACTATGCTGTGATCCTATATGGTACAATGAAAATTATTCAGCACTTGCTTGGGTGAATGCAATTCCATCACTAAAGAATCTGCAAGACAGGGCAAAGCAACACATGTACTCAGCACCTATCATTCACTTTAAACATTCACACATTATACCTATTGCTACAAATTGACAGCAGTGTACATTTTCTACAAGATGCACTACAGGACAGGGGAGCACGGGAACATCGTCCAAAGTCTCACTCCACTCGTGTTTGGAAAGAAATTGTGTCTCTTTGCTGTACTGCATCAAAGTCTTGGAACACCCTATCCGACAGCATTGAGGGAGTGCCTTCACGACATACACTGTATGGCTCATGACCAGCTTCTCAAAGGCAATCATTACTGGAAGTAAAGATAGCCTCACCCACATCTTACGAGCAAACAAGTAAAAATAAAAATTGACAAAAAGAGCATAGGGCTTTTCACAAGGTTAAAAGTTGCATGCACACCAGCTCTGCAATCTACATTGTAATCATAAAGGGCTCAAGCTTCCATTCTGAAGAAGGACCAGTAAGAATTGACTCAGTTAAACATTTCTTCATCCTAGTTACAGTCCCAAAGGCAGAGAATCAAAAGATATAGAATGAGAAGCAGATGTAAACTAAAATGAAAATAGAATAGAAACAGGGAAGAGGCAAGTATCATACCTTTGTTAAACAGCAAAGTGTAAGAGTTTGCAAGTCTAAGATTTTGCAAAGGGATACAAGGAGAAATATATTTGCGTCCATGCAGTGTTGCTGAAATTCCCTTCATGACATTGAAAATAAAGGCATTAGAGTAAACCAGATGGGTTAGCAATTTGTTCTCATCCCACTCCAATCTGAATTTTTAGTTGAATATAGTTCCCCGAGCAAGTATATGAACAGAGGAAACTACTAAGAGGAAACTCTGTGAAATATCTTCCCAAGCAAGAAAGTGAATGGAGCTAAAACTGAAGGACACAAATGTAATTATATAATGAGAGCAGTGTGCTCAAAATCACATTCATAAACATAAAGGAATAAACATCTTCCACACCAGCAAACATGTGTACTGATTCGAATGCAATTGGAAAACCACCTGCAGAGCAGTCAGGGCAGCACTGGCCAGGAATTAGAATAGGGTGTGCACAGGTCTCAAGGCATTCAGTCCTCTTACAGACAATTGAACCATCTGCCTGGAATAGAAGAGACAATGAAAACAAAGAACAAATATTTTCACAAATAATACGAGGCAATGGCCAAGACTTAGAAACTGAGACACAAACTACTGTATAGCTCGCCACTGTACTAAGAAATAATAACATCTAAATCTTCAGGGTGGTGAACTTCAAGATTACAATCTGTGTGCAGTGTCCTGAGAAAGGGATGCAGATACATCTGGCATTGCTCTGATACGTCACTGCGTTACAAATCACCAAACAGAAATATAACGGTGCCGGGATTGAGCATTACCCAGCGTCTTGAGGAAGGATCGAGATAAATAAAGATGCGTGAATTTTCTAATGAGATCTGAACATTATATACTCTAAAATAATAACCAAGTACTATCAACTACTGTAAGTATGACATATACTGTCAACTTTGAAAATGCTATTAGCTGCTTGGAGTCTTGTTCCTCCACTCTCAACATCTTTTGATTATTTTTCCTGACAGGGCTCACCTGACACACGCACACTTCACAAGGATCACCAGGTGACCATATCTGTCCAACCGGAAACTCAATTCCATTGTCATCTATGTAACAGCCTACCAGGGACAAAAGACATGAGATTAGATGGAAAAGTTCCTTCCTTATCAGTTATTAACAATTAGTTCCTTTACGTTCCTTAAATATTAATTTCATAGAACTAGAACTGGATGATTCAACATATCAGGTATTGTTTGTCTGATTCAGTACCTGCATATATTTATCCCATCAAACACCTCAGAGTCAACAAATCAAAGAGAAATCAAGTAATCTGAGGGACCAAATAAGAAGCAAGTATTTATCAACTGAATGCTTAAATTTTCATGGAATGCTTTGAAACATGTTTATCAAAATTGTACCAGATAAACTATTACATTGTGAAGATCGGGAATGAATGGTACAGTTATAAGAACAATGGGCAGTTCAGCATGTATAAAGATCAAAGACAGGTAATTTTTTAAAATCCATTGCTCGATTCAAGAACTAAATTAAAAGACATCCCAATCACAAAATAGAAATGTTCATATAAATTACTGAAAACATTTGATATCGAAGAAGCCAGTATGTTAATCACATGATGGTGACAAAGGAACTACCCAGAAATGTCACATTCCAGCATTATCCTACGGTTCATTACTAAGTACATATCCAGCTACTTTTTTTAAATCTAAAGATATCTTCCCCTACTGACCTTTCAGAGTAAGTTTCAGATTCTGACCACCATTTGAATGAAAAAGTATTTATTGACTCTCCCTGAATGTGAATCCTATATTTATCCTTAAAGATATTTTTTATGCTTCTGTTAAGAAAAATAATTCCTTCCTATTTATTCTACCTAGGCCCCTCTTCATACCTCAATTCAATCTTCGCTCAGTTTCCTGATTTATAAAGAAAACAACTCTAACTTATCTGACCTTCCCTCATGGTTAATATTTTATAGTCTACAGCAATTATTGTTGTAAACCACTTTGCAAACTTTTCAGAACAATTAGCTTGCTGTATTCAACTTGTTGAGTTGCAGCACTACTGAGTGGAAAACAAATGGATGAAGTGAAAGTGATTAAGTGATTGAACAAAGAATTCATAGAACAAATGAAACTAGCAAAAAAATGTCATGCATCTTCATTATTTTCCATATTTGCCTCAAAATTGAACGCTGCATATTATCAGAGGATCTGGCTCACCTTTGATCGTTTTTATCCTGGCGGCAAGTAAAGCAGCATTGGTTTGGCTCTATAAACCATTCCTCTCTTGCACATTCCAACACTGGGCAAGGCCTGTAATAACACTCCACTTCACCATTCTGAGGACACAATCAGTCAACTTTAATGATTAAAACAGAAAAATAAATCAATTCATCTGTGGTAGCCTAAATGTTATTTTATCATTGAAGTTGATGTTATTGGTAATACTTTGAACTTGAATGGCTAATATATCCGAGGTTTTACAGACATTATGGCCACAATATAATTTGCGTGAAATTGATGAAAAAATATGCTTAGTACTCATGGAATTAGTTAAGCAAAGCAAACACTATAGAGTGTGAATTTGGTTTTGCATAAACCAGCTTGTGAAGTGACATCCTGTACATGCCATTTCAATTTAAGAAATTGAAGTCATCCAGATATTTCTTGTGAACACTTGCATGCAAGGACTGAGATAAGTTCATTACAGAAGATATGAGCAAAAATAAGGAAACGACCAATAAAGTTAAATGCAAATTTCTTCAGGCTGAGACAGGAGAAATTGTAATGTGGAGTAATAAAATGACTGGGTGTTTGACATCACAATGGAAGACATAAAAAGCTTTACAGAATTGGTTGTGCACCAAAAGTGGGAATGAGGATCATATAGATTATTGGGAAAGAAACAATACTCGGGAAATTGATAAAGGCTTGCATGCCAGAGTTTTTAAAATAAATGGTTGCAGTGTTAGTGGATATACTAGTTCTGACCTTCCAGAATACCACAGATTTTTGAATTGTCTCTGAGGATTGAAAGCCAGGAAATCCCATTATTCAATAAGGAATGGTGAAAGAGCCAGTTAGCCTAACATTCATAGAGAAAGTGTCAGGTTCAATTAATACCATGAGGACACGTTTACAGGAACATTTCAAAAGGTATAATTCAATTGGTAGAAACAGCATAGACTTAAAACAACAAATTATGATTTATTAAATTACAGTTTTCAGGATCTGACTACAAAAGCACTTAAACCAGAGCTGATGGATGTAACGTCATTAGACTTGTTAGAATAATTTTTTTAAAAGGCTCATTAGATTGGGATAACATATTAACGTTGATTGAATACGACTGATCAACAGGAGAAAACTAAGAGTAATGCGTCATTTTCGGAATAAGTGATACAAGCAAAGATTGCTGCTTGACCCTCAATCTACACCAATGTGAGAAAGGGAGTAAATTAATGCATCGGTTCATGATAGAAATCTAGTGAAAGCTTGGAAAGTAAAGGTGCAAGTAAATGGTTCGACATAGGGTGAGAGAGTGGTAAAAACATGGCAAACAAGGAGGAAATATGTCAAGGTATCCACTTTCGGAGGGAAAATACAGGAAAAAAAATTGGAATTAAACTATGAGAACTGGGAAATATTACGACTCAGAGGAACATGGATGTCTTTGTACATTAATCTCAATGATAACAAGTAGGCAGGACAAGAAATTGGGAAAGGGTAAATGGTATGATGACTTCTATTACAAAAGGTCATATTTCAATCAGGCAGCATCTTATTGAGACAATACCTGGAGTTATAGAAAGATTTAAGGTAAATTCCATAGAATCTCTCCTTCTGCCCTCCGCCTAGTACAAAGCTGCCAGCCAATAGATTTTGAAACTATCTGAACATCATAAGGAATTTAATAAATTTCTTGAGCAATTTTATTTCAAAGTCTCGTGATGAGACTACATGAAGAACCCAACAGCCCGCATGCGCATCAATACGTCGATGCATAGCGCGAGATACGGATGCATTCGGAAATGTTCCATCAGGTAAGGTTTTTTTTTTTGCAGGAATGGTGCAGCGGGCTCGGAGATGCTGATAGGCTAGACCTGTACAGCAACCACCGTTAAAGCTCCGGTAGGGAGCAGGTGGCCCGGCCTGGTCTCGGAGTAACTGGCAGGCGCGGCCGGCACAGTAATCTCCCACAAGGCTCCGAAATGAAGCAGCCTGTCGAACCGGGCTCGGAGACGCTGGCAGGCACGACCTGCACAGCAACCTCCGTTTATAGCTCCAAAAGGGAGCAGTTTGTCAAGTGTGGGGCCGAGGAGGTGAACAGGCGTGGCCTGCACAAGTAACTGCGCTGAAGCTTCGATAAGGAGCTGCTGGTCGACCTGGGCTCGGAGACGCTGGCAGGTAAGGTCTGCATACAAACCTCTGTAGAAGTTAGAGTTGACAGCTACCCACCAGATCGGAGATTGTGGGTGTTTATTATGTGAAAAGACACATTAAGATCACTAAGAACCTATGAGATGAAGGAAAGGTTTCTTCAAAGTTAGAAAATAGTCTCACAAGAGATTGTTGGTGCAGACTATTGCAAGATGGATCGAGTGTAAGCAGCTGAAAGCGGGAGTGAATACAAAGAATTTCAATTTACACTCTACCAGGTCTGCTGGCACATCAGCAGCCAATAGAATGGATGTTCCTCTTGGATCACATTCTTGTAACAGCAGGAGGCTCAGATGAACGCACTTTCGAAAGTTATAAAATATCGTTGAACATGTCTGGATGATTGCAGATAGAATTCTGGACAGTGCTACATGAGCCATTGTCTAACTCAAAGGAAATTGGGACTGTGGTCCAATTAAGGGTGATGCACATGTGTGTAAAGTTAGCATCATGTTGTTAATGGCCCATGTCTTTTCTACCATTTATGGTTTATTTGTGTAGTGTGTTCACAGATTGGTTTACTGCATGAAACCACAGAGCTTCAAAGGCTTCATGTAGTCTCATCATGAGATTTTGAAATAAAATAGAAAGATTAAACGCAAACTTGCAGTTTGAAGTTTGATCTTGATTTTATGAGAAGTTGGGGTGAGAGACTACGTGCCCTCCACTCCCAATCCTGAATCTCATAAACTTCAGTCGGTAAGTCAAGGATTATTAATCTTTCTATAGCATTATTCTGGTTTATGTGGACTGTGGTTTCATACAGTGGCTCTGAAGATTGATGCACATGCGGACTGGCAGGTTCTTCACGTAGTCTCTCACTCTAATTTCTCATAAAATCAAGATCAAACTTCAAATGGTAAGTTCATGTTTAATCTTTCTATTAAATGCACATCTGCAAGACATGCATGCCTTTGATCTCAGACTAGTCTTTCCTGGGACTACTTTCAACAACCATGAAACATGGTAAATGGAGCATTGTAGTTTGCAACCATCTCTGTAATCTTGTTGTCTCAGAGCCTGTTTGACCACAAAGAATGGTAACCATTACATGAGAACCATCTCTAATCTCAAAGGGAGGTCAAAAAGAAGACAACTTCTTCTCCCAGACAGATCACAGGAGAAATCACTGGAGAGGTGATAGAATAACAGATACCTTATTATTATCAATTAGTCAAAAACAGAAGTAAATTGGAATTGTGACGCATTAGTTTATATCATTAAATGGCTTGTTCAGGAATTAATGGTATTTATTATCTGTCCTCTCTAGTCTTCTGCACATCTTGGAATAGAAATTTGTCTTGGCTATGTAACCACACGGAGAATTATCATTGGCCATTCATTGTACTCTTCCTGTTATAATGTTCTAGAGATATCAGAAAAGGCCCTAAAATCCTTTCCAAACCTATTGCTTTACCCTCACTGACTCTTTTGAGTGACAAAAAACTCTGCAAAAATGTCTCCCTGATCCAGTGTAAAGCTTCTGCAGCACAGCAAATCAAATTTTATAATGCGCCAGTTAAGTGGTTTGGGATGTTTTACTATATTAAAGGGACTACACAAATGCAAGACATTGGTGTTCTTTTATGTTTAAGTAAGCCTCAAAGAGAATGATTCCATGCCAATAAATTGTGAGAAGAATCCAAGTCAAGCAGGGTCCTTTTCTCATTTGTCACATGCATACAAGATAGAAAATAGGAACAGGTTTTTCCATGAAGCTTGCAACCATTCTTGAAGGATAAAATTCAGATGGAATTCCTCCACAGTTGCTGCAGGGTGATTTTAGGACTTTCAATTCTATGTTGCTCAGCCAATCACCTGTCAAGCTTATCGAGTTAATTACAGTCTTTAAATTGGAGCTACTGTATGACCTTATTATAATGGCTTTCAAGAGACTTTTAGAAAGGCACCTGGATATGCAGAGAATGGAGGGATATGGATCACATACAGGCAGAGGAGATTAGTTCCATTTTGCATCATGTACAGCACAGCCATTGTGGGCTGAATGACCTGTTCCTGTGCCATGTTCCATGTGAGCTTCTGATCTTATTGTTATTTGTGATCTGTAGTTGATGATATTTCAACACAATGAAACATGGTGGAAAGAGTTGAGGTGATAATTAAGCCCTCTCAAAGGGTTGGCTCTTGGTTGGTGGAGCAGATGAAATAACAACATCTTCAGACTTTTGAGATTAGACTTTAGAGAGATACAGCATGGAAACAGGCCTTTCAGCCCACCGAATCAGCACCAACCAGCGATCACACCGTACACTAACAGTATCCTACACACTAGGGGTAACTTACTAAAGCCAACTAACCTACAAATCTGTACGTCTTCGGAAAGTGGAAATCAACTGGAGAATCCAGAGAAAACATGCGTGGTCACAAGGAGAACGTACAAACGCCATACAGACAGCACCCGCAGTCAGGACAAACCCTGGTCTCTGTTGCTGTAAGACAGCAACTCTACTGCTGTGCCGGCTCTTTATTTCCCAGAAAACCTTTTTTTTCATGCACATTAAAAAAATAAATGGACCTAATAAACTTTAATTTCTTCCAAATGTAAATTGTAAAGTTTCTTTGTTGTGACCAGCCAGCGCTGGTAACCCAGTAATCAATATTTCAGTAACTTACCAAACATGCACAGCTGATGCAGTCAGTGCCAGGCCGGGTAAATTCTGCCCCATGGGGATACACAATGCCTTGGTCAATACACTCAGCTAAGGAAATATAAAAATGTGATCAGTGTGAAATCAAACCGCAATGCATTGGTGCTAAACAATAATTTTAACTAATCATATATTAAAATACATTTGAGTTCAATTTGTTTGGTTGTTTCAACCTTTCACACCAAGCCATTCTATGCTGTGTTGTAATCCTATGAATAAAAATTAACTGATTGACGGTAAACTAATCTCCTCTGCCTGCTCATGATCCACATTCTTTAATTCTCTGCATATCAATGTGCATCAAGCAGGAAATCAGGGATGCATGTGGCAAAGGTACAGCAGTTATCATGAGTGACCTTAGTCTACATATAGATTGGGCCAAACAAATTGATAACAGCACTGAGGAGGAGGATTTCCTGGAATGTATATGGGATGGTTTTTAAGCCACTATGTAAAGGAACCGACTAGAGGGCAGGCCATCCTAGACTGTGTAATGAGGAAGGATTAGTTAACGATCTTGTTGTGCAAAGCCCCTTGGGCAAAAGTGACCATGATATGGTGGAATTCTGCATTAGAATGGAGAGTGACACAGTTAATTCAGAGACTAGGGTCCTGAACTTAAAGAAAGTAGACTTTGAAGGTATGAGACGGGAATTGGCTAGGATAAACTGGCAAATTATACTTAAAGGGTTGACGATGGAGATGCAATGGCAAAGATTTAAAGATCACATGGATGAACTCAAAAAATTGTTCATCCCTGTCTGGCGCAAAAAATAAAATGGGGAAGGTGGCTCAACCATTGCTCATGAGGGAAATGCCGGATCATGTTAAATCCAAAGAAGAGGCATATAAATTGGCCAGAGGAAGCGGCAAACCGGAGGACTGGGAGAAATTTAGAATTCAACAGAGGAAGACAAAGGGTTTAATTAAGAGGGGGGAAATAAAGAATGAAAGAAAGCTTGCAGGGAATATAAAAATTGTCTAAAATGTAAAAAAGAAAAGATTAGCGAAGACAAATGTCACTTACAGTCAGAAACAGGTGAAGTTATAATGGAAAACAAGAAAATGGCAGAACTGTTAAACGATTACTTTGTTTCTGTCTTCACTAAGGCAGACACAAACAATCTCCAAGAAATACAAGGGGACTGAGGATTTAGTGGCCGGGAGGAACTGAAGGGAATCCACATTAGTCAGGAAATGGTGTTAGGTAAACTGTAGGGACTGAAGGCAGATAAATCCCCAGGGCCAGATGGTCTGCCTCCCAGATTACTCAAAGAAGTGGCCTTAGACATCGTGAAAGCATTGGCGATCATTTTCCAATGTTCTATAGACTCTGCATCAGTTCCTGTGGACTGGAGGGTAGCTAATGTAACTCCACTTTTTAGGAAGGGAGGGAGAGAGAAAACAGGGAATTATAGACCAGTTAGCCTTACATCGGTAGTGGGGGAAGATGCTTCAGTCCATTATTAAAGATGTAATAGCAGCGCATTTGGAAAGCAGTGACAGGATCGATCAAAGTCAGTATGGATTTATGAAGGAGAAATCATGCTCGACTATTCTTTTGGAGTTTTTTGAGGATGTAACAAGTAGAATGGATAAGGGAGAGCCAGTGGATGTGGTGTATCCGGACTTACAAAAAGCCTTTGATAAGGTCCCACACAAGAGATTAGTGTGCAAAATTAGAGCACATGGTAATGGGGGCACAGTATTGACATAGATAAAGAACTGGTTGGCAGACAGGAAGCAAAGAGTAGGAATTAACAGGTCCTTTTCAGAATGGCGGCAGTGACTAGTGGGGTGCCCCAAGGCTCCGTGCTGGGACTCCAGTTATTTACAATATATATATTCACGATTTAGATGAGGGCATTAAATGGTACATCTCTAAGTTTGTGGATGACACGAAGCTGGGGGGCAGTGTGAGCTGCGAGGAGGATGCTATGAGGCTGTAGTGACTTGGATAGGTTGGATGAGTGGGCAGATGCATGGCAGATGCAGTATAAAGTGGATAAATGTGAGGTTATCCACTTTGGTGGCAAGACAAGGATGGCAGATTATTATCTGAATGGTGTCAGATCAAAGGGAGGTGCAATGGGGCCTGGGTGTGCTTATACATCAGTCACTGAAAATAAGCATGCAGGTACAGCAGGCAGTGAGAAAGCTAATTGCATGTTGGCTTTCATTGCGACGGATTTGAGTTTAGAAGCAAGGAGGTCTGACTGCAGTTGTACCACCTGGTGAGGTGGAACCTGGAGTATTGTGTGCAATTTTGGTCTCCTAATTTGAGGAAGGACATTATTGCTCTTGAGTGCAGTGTAGGTTCACCAGGTAAATTTCCGGGATGGCGGTACTAGCATATGATGAAAGAATGCGTCGACTGGGCTTGCATTCACTGGAATTTAGGTAAGAGGGGATCTTATAAAAACATTTAAAATTTTTAAAGGATTGGACAGGCTAGATGCAAGAAAAATGTTCCTGATGTTGGGGGAATTGAGAATCAGGGGTTACAGATTAAGATTAAGGGGTAGGTTTGCCCGCCGTTGACATATCCATGAGGTCCCAAGGCAGAAATCCTTTTTTGGTGGAAGGAGTTGGATGGCTCATGATGCCTACGATTCTGCCATAATTATTAAAAAGGAACATGTATAGTTCGAGCCTTACAGCATGGAAACTAGCCCTACTGCTCACTGAACTTGTGCTAACCATCAAGCACCCACTTACACCAATTCCATTGTTTCATTCCCCACATACTTCTATCATCTATCACTCACCCACACACAGTCATCAATTAGCCTACCAACCTGTGTGTAACCTTTGAGACATGGAAGGAAATCAGACCACTGAGAAAAAACCCATGCAGACACGGCGAGAATATCCAAACTGCATACAGACGGCACTGAGGGAAAGAATTGAACTGATGTCACTGGAGCTGAAAAGCAGCTACCCTACGAACTGTGCCACTGTGCTGCCTCAAATTTGATCTGCAATGTGGCAGATATAAGTATATAAAATATGAAGGAAGTGCAAAATGCATCCTCAGTTAAAATGCATCAGAAAATTGAATTTTATTAATTTGTAAAAACTAATTTGTGCTACTTAACTGTCGAGATTATACGGCATAATTGTGAGAAATATTTTGATATGTTGGTTGGTTTGATGGATGGTGTTAGAAATAACTCTTCTCCCTTATAAGTACAATGATGATATCTTTCTATTTAAGTTATCAAGTGCACAAATGTCCAGTAAGATTTCTGATGACATCCCTAATCTAGTGTTGGCTGATACGACTGACAATACTTTTTACCACTGAAGTAAGATCAGAGCCCTTTCATGGCTAAAGCCCTCCCTAAATGGCATGAAAGCTCCTACTGTATATTGATGCAAGGAGTTTGTAGAAAATTATATCAACGTAAATGCAAGGTTTTTTAGTCTTATAGTCTCATGCTAACCTTATCAGCGTATCAAGTTAAGAAATAAAATTGTTACATTTTCTAGTCTAAATACATGGCAAAAGAATTAGAGTTGAAGGGACTGGAGCCGATCAGAGTTCAGTAATAAGTCATCATTTTTGGCACACTACAGATATCAAACATACACTAACCTGGACATGAAGGGCAACAATCCAACTGAACTGGTTTCTTGCATGTAACAGGAGGGCACTCAGGTGTGATACATTTCACATTTCCAGACTGGGAAAATGAAAAATAATTAATCAAAACCCATAATACACACAGATAAGAGAAAACACTTTATATTTGAGTCATTTGACTGCCTCACAATGATAAGGTTGGTATGGTGCAAATTTTGTAATACCAAAAGTATTTCTTTTAACAGTGACTGCAGTATGTACCATCAATAAAACACAACAGTTTCTCCCCTAGTTTACCTTAACATCCAATCTTCCCAATCTTTCTCCCAATTGCTCCCAAACCAATGGTCCCTTGCAGCCAAAAATGACAAGGACAACAGAGTATTGGAAACTACAGGTTCCAACCATTCTGACTTGGAAGTACTTTACACTTCAATCATTGTTGCAGCTGGGTCCTGGAACTCCCCGCCCAACAACACTATGGAAGGAGATACAAATTACTGGAGTAACTCAGCGGGTCAGGCAGCATCTGTTGAGACCATGGATAAGTGATGGTTCTGGTTGGGACCCTTATTTGAGTCTGAAGAGGTGTCCTGACCTGAAATGTCACCTAGCCATGTTCTCCAAAGATGCTGCCTGCCCTGCTAGGTTATTCCAGCACTTTGTGTGTCTTTTTTGAAAACAAACATCTGCAGTTCCTTGTATCTCCTTAACACCATGGAAGTAATTTCACAGAAAAGACTGCAGTAATCCAAGGTGACAGCTCACAACCACCTTCTCAGAGATAAATATCAACTTTGACAAAATCAGCAAAAAATGAATATATAAAAACAACGCAAATGGAATATATTATGAGCAGGATATTCTACTTACAATGCAGGCACAAAGAGTACAATTGTCATTGGAGGGAGAGAAAACAGCTTCATGGTCCACAGTTCTGCCTTCATAGAGACAATCTGGAAAAAATAAAGCATCACTGATGTGGCAGAACCTCAAACACAAATAGTGCAATTAATTGCCACTTTAACCAATGGTGTTTGACATGTGATGAAAGGCATTATCCAAGAACTTCCAATGAAAATAATCTAGTTCAGAAATTGTTTTCAGAGATGCTACCATACATTTTCAAAGATACGTTAGCAATCATTAGATCAATGTTAATGACTAGATGTTTATATTTTCTATTTGGTGCTTGCCAAGTTGCAACTTCCGTCATAATGATTGCAACAAACATATGTTATCAAGTCACATAAGACACAGGGACTGCAGATGCTGGTTTCTTAAGCTAAACACAAGTTGCTGGGCTGAAACAGCATCTCTGGAGAACATTGATAGGTGGCGTTTCGGGTCAGGATTAAAAGGGTTGTGGAAAAAGAGACCAATATTGTGTTTAACCAACTTAATACCTGACACTGGTTTCCTGAGGTGGAACATTTTATTTGTTACTAATAATCAAGCAGAAAATTGCATTAACAAAATTAAAATACTAGACTACTTCTGCCAGTGGTAAAATGATTTGCTTTCTGTGTGTACTAAATACACTGGATAAATCTTTTAGGAGGTTTCTTTAGAGTAATAATAGATTATACTCACTTTCACATGTTCCACAGCATTGACCTTCTTCAAGAACCTGATGGCTACAGGAGGTTTTGCAAACAATAAATTGGCAAAGCACCTCGCCTTCCTGAAAGGTTAAGAACACATAGTCAACTTCAACACCTGAAGCAAACGACCAAACCAATATTGATGGGAAATAACTATACTCGATTAGTATTTAAAAATGAATAAATGTATTTTCTTGATCAGATTCAACGGAACATTTTGACTTATGCTTTCATATCCTTCGCATTTCCTCGCACGTGCCATCAGGGTAGGCAAGGTAGGCACTGGAACAAGTGTTGTCATTCAATTAGATGACAACTGATTCAACTTTTCCCTGTACTCCCGTTTTTCCCACCATCTCTCCACCTGCCATCAACCTTCACCCCCCCCCCCCCCCCCCACCCATTCAGTAATTCAGAATAAAGGAGACTAGGAAACCTTGGGCAAATTGAATTGTTACTGTCTTTATTTTTATTTTTAATTTTACGGAGAGAACAATCTACGCATGTGTGGTTTAATTTTTTTTAAAAGCCGACTGACTGCCTACCTTGAGTAATTACTCATGGCACGTGCCTGCTACTATCTTATTGCCCTCTTTAATGCATTTATATCACAGAACATGCAAATAAATTAATTTGGAATCAAAATCTTAAATAATTATTTTCAACGGAGAAGCTTCCAATGCAAATATACAAAATTAGTCAAGGCTGGGGAAGGTCATTCAGTTCATCAAAGATTGTCCCTTTAACACGTGCTTATCTCTCTCAATCCAACATTTTAAATGTTTAAATAGCACTAATATTCAAACCTTCAAGTTAATTTGGAAATAATCCCAAACAAATACAATCCTTTAATCATTTTTCTAATGTATATAAAATGTAGTTTCCACTAATTTTTATGTGTGCCTATTATTACCATGACTAACTTACATGCTGTAATAGATTTATCTTTATGATCAAATCTCCAAGGAAAGCATTGAGATTCTGTCTCCAGAACTCATTTGATTTTTCACCTGGAGCTATTGTTCTTGGTTTCCCTAGATTCATAAGTAGTGAACATTAAGCAAAATGGCACCAAAGCCAGGTGACTCTTTGCATGCTGGTTCCAAAAGTGGATCTGCTATCATACATTACAATCGCGCCTCTCTTTAAAATCTTTAGTTCAACTATGTGGACATCTTGACTGTAATCAAGTATAGTCTTTTTTCGCTGACTGGATATCATTCAAGCAAAAGCTTTTCACTGTACCTCGGTACACGTGGCAATAATAAACTAAACACATCTAAGCTATTATATTTTATTTGACTAAAACAAAAATTGTGCTTGCTTTTCCCTTTGAAACAATTTACAACCTTAGGTCATTTTGATTTACCGAAAATGGATCCTAAAATTCTACTTATTTATGTAGTAAGTATTATATCATTTGAAACATACTTTCATGTTTATCTCATCAATATCATTTGTGCAGCCACAGAGCATGATTCTCAATGATATAATTAAGTCTTCCAGATGAGGTCACAATCAACAACTTACCTTCTAACACTTACATACATTAATGCAGATTTGAAAAACAGAATATGATGACAGAAAGACAGAATTTGTGCAGAATGATTCAGGATTCAGTTATTACTAGCGTCAATAGTTACCTGACAGGAACAGGTCAAACAGGGCTGGGATGGTGAAATCCATGAGGAGTTGTGGGCATAGATGCTTCCATCGGAAACACAGGCTAGAAAGTCAAAGGGAAACAATCTGTTTAATATGTTAATAACCGGAAATGCTCAGCAGAACAAACACATGTGGAGAAAGATATCAAGATTATCTGGGTCAAAGTTCACTTGTCGGAAATAAATTCTCAATTTAAGCATCTTTTTTAGTTTAACCAATCTTAGTTCAGAGAAGGAAATCCTTCATCTTCACCAGTATGTTCTACATGTGACTCCAAACTCACTGATGTAGATGACCCTCAAATGTTTCCTCAGTTCAGGGTCAATTAAAGATAGAGGATAATTGTTGGCATCACCAATGAAGTTCACCTCCTGTGAATAATTGAAGAAAAGGCTGAGCAGTCTTTACCATAAATGTTTGTTTAGGTTCTTAGGGCAGATCTTCTGTATATGCTTTGGACATGTGCCCATTTTTTATCTAAAAATATCAGATACACTGGGATGACCTGTATTTATATTTAAAAGGTATATTTCCTCTGTCAAGACATGGAATTATACATGCGTCTATGGAGCTTTTTCCTCCGTTCATACACAATCTTAAGTATAACCTGCGTGGTAATATCTGAAAAAAGGGATTAGAAGGTAATCTGAGAAATTCCAATTGCACTTTATACCTTTCACTTTATGTGAAGCCAGCCCCTCTTCAATTACTAAATAAACAGTCCTTGAATTTCTTGTTTCACCTGCAATTTAGTAAACTGACATACAGATAAACTGATAAAAGCTGAGATTGGAGAATGTTTATTTGAATAAAAATTAATTGATGTCAGCCAGCGGCATTTCTGAACAATTAGAATTATTATTAACAATTAGCTACATTTATTCCCTTTTGTGATCCTGTTGGGTTAGTTCTCAACGATATTCCTTCCATTTATGTAGGAATTTTCACAGGTAAATTTGGGTAGATTTGTTTTGACTATTGATCACAGGTTTCTATCATGGCAGTCTCCATATTTGCCATCGTATTCATTCAAAGTCATTAATATATTTAATGCCATATCAGCCCTCGTTGTGGAGATTTATTTCAGCTTGCCTGGTAGGTACCTAATGCTATGTTGATTTCAGGCAAAGGTCACTTGTGTTTGTTTTATAGTCAAGCAATACTAAGTCTGTTGCATATATATATTGCTTAAGTTGTTAATTAGTTATTTCAGGAGCATTTATGTAAGCGCGTTTTATTGGCCCTTCCATTTAACACTCCATCTACACACAAAAGGGGTAATTTCATCCTTTAGGAGCTAAATTCTGATAGTTTAGATTCAGCTAGTTCAAATTTCCTACCAATCTGGGCTGGATGGGAACCAAGTTCTGAGAGGTGAACAGAGCTGCCTGCTATCTCTTAAATACAAATACAAAACAAAAGCATTCAGATGTCTGGCACAGACTCATGCATAAAGCTGAACAAATGGTCGTCAGACAAAGCACAGCCATTTACCAAAGAATTAGTGGGTTTCTCTGTCTATTCACAAATGGCATCAGATTATTTACAGAGTGCAACCAAACAGGAAGGCTTTGGTGATATCAGATTCCTAATCTCACTCTGTGCGTGGCAGGGAGCAATGGGCATTTGGACAACACTCCTTCCAAAGACAGTTTAAAAGCTAAGATTTGTCTTTCGTTCCATGCTGTATGTGACATGCCATGTTAACTCAGCTGGGGGTCAGAACAGTTAAATACCACTTTCCTTTTGATTACTTCCTTAACATATATTTCTTCAGAGAATAGTATAACATTTTAAAAACAAAAAATGGTTCAAACAATTAAGAAAACAATAACATTTCAACTAAAAAATGTGACATCTGGGTCTCCATTTCAATCAGAATTCTTGCCATTAAAAAAAAATTAGCCATTGAGAAATTTTTAAAGAAGCAACCTTAAAATTAACTACTTTTAAAAGTAGAGTCACCATCATGAAGACATCAAAGGTACGCCCTTCAATCATTTACACTTATGATTTGTTTGAAACACACATCACGTTGTTAGAAGACCAGCGGGCGGAGGTTTGCTATATTTTAATTGAATTTACTGCCAGGTCTACACACTGCGGGGAGACGGGAGATGAAATATTTGAATGTGGACGGATGTGCACATCAGATTGTTGGGTGACGGAGCTCAGGGTTCGCCTCCTGAGCTGCTTTGGTGCCCAGGCATGGGTTGAGGTGGAGGGAGGTGGGGGCGGGGATCAGGTTAAACTCACCCATTTGACAGAGGCCGAGGGTTACGAGGATCCAGCGAGACTCGGACTGCATGGCCACCACGCCACCGCCGCCTTGCTCCGACAACTTGTTGGATGTGGAGAGCCGAGACTGCCCCGCTGGTGGCCAACTTCCCCCTGCCCTCCGTCGCCGCTCCCAGCCGGCTGGGACGGGCTGTGCATGGAGCCCGCCACCGGAGTCATGTCTGACTGCCTGGGCAGCCTGAGGGAGGCAGATGCACCCTACCCGTGGAGTGGCCACGTGAGAGACTGCGGGGGGAGTACCTCACTCTGACTGTGATAGGGAGAGACAGAGGCGCGCACACACACACCACACACAGTGTGGAGTTCCACTGACTGACTGACTGTCTGTGTGTTGGTGGTGGGACAGGGAGAGAGAGACACACACACACACACACAGGCAGTGTGGAGTACCTTTAATTGTGTGTGTGGGGGAGAGAGACAGAGGCAGACACACACACACAACGGGCAGTGTGTACCTCAGTGTGTGTGTAGGGGAGAGAGAGGCACAGAGACAGTGTGGGCCTCTGACTGTGTCGGAAGGAGAGTGGGGGAGAGAGACAGAGAGAGAGAAAGAGAGGCACAGAGACAGTGTGGGCCTCTGACTGTGTCGGAAGGAGAGTGGGGAGAGAGACAGAGAGAGAGAGAGAGAGGCACAGAGGCAGTGTGATGTACTTCGGCGTGACTGTGGGAGAGAGAGAAAGAGTGCACAGGACCTCAATCTATCTGTGTGTGTGGGAGGGAAGAGAGACTAAGCAGAATACATCGGTCTTATTGTGTGTGGGGGGAGAAAGGGAGAGGGAGAGGGAGAAAGAGATAAATGAGGGGAGACGTATATATACACACACAAAGCAGAGTTTTACTGTGTATGTGGGAGACACAGATGAACTGAGCACAGTACCTCGGTCTTACTGTGTGTTGAGGGGAGAGGGGGAGAAAGAGACGTACACTCACAGAGGCAGAGTCTCTCAGCCTGTGTGAGAGGGAGGGAGGGAGAGAGAGACACACACATACAAGGTGGATGTGAAATCTCACCTGCCTGTTTCAGTGACAGGCACCCGCCGCCAGTGAATGAAGACACCCCCATCTGTCGCCCCCTCCTCTCTCCACCCCCTCTCCTCCCTCCTCCCCCCCACATTTCCCTCCCGACTCCAGTCCCGTCCCTAACCCCTGGGAAACTTAAGGGAGCGACAATCAACTGCCACGGATACAAATAATGTAATACACAAGAAAGGGCAGATGCTGGTTGACAAAAAGTGAACACACGGTGCTGGAGTTACACAAAGACGCAGCAAAAATTTGGAAATGTCATCTCGTCACCCATTTCTTCGCTCCAGAGATGCTGCCTGCCCGCTGAGTGCCCATGGTAGACTCATGAGTCACTAAAGTAAACGCACGGGCCACTATGTTCTTACAACGTGTTTAAATGTTTCAATTTTTAACTTCAGCAGTACATTTTACTCGTGGAAAACTTTAAACATATTTGAATTTTTTCAAGAGTTAACAAGTTTCACGGGTACCTGCCGTTAGCGCCACGAGTCGCTAAGTTGCATCCACGAGTTCCGACGTTCCCGCTACGTTAATTGTACTTGATTACCACAAGTTAAATTTGTTTTAATTTTGCTCGCACCGTGAGACAGGGGTTTGAAGGGCCGGTAAGTGGAACCCAAGTCTTAATTTGCCAAGGTCAGCTGTAGGAGGCTACCTCATAGCACAAAGGCTGAATTGTGGCCGGGCGAGGAGAGAGATGATGGTTCGCCGACTGATACGAGGATCCGGATCGAGGCAACGGCCACACGCCCTGCAGCTGCCAGAGGCTCAACTGGATTGGCTGCCTCTCTAAGAGACCGAGCACGCAGACCGGACACAGCCGGCAATGGCACTGAACAGTGAGGGACACCAACAACTTTGATTGGTCAAGCCGTCCTTGTTATGCCGCCTAGTCAACAGCCCTTCATGATCAGCAGCTTGGAGTTTGAAAATGTCACTAAAACCTGGCAACATTTGTATATTGTTGCAGTGCTCTATTTCTATACACTTTATACTAATCTGAAATTGTTTTTTTTATTTAATCAAAATTAAATTTATTCAAGGTAAAAAAAATGTACCATAAAGGAACTGTGTAAAAATGCTTCTAACATTCTCGGAGGCTACACATACATTCAATTCTAAGATTGTGTTTATGAATAGTAATACATTACTGAACTGTATGCAAAAAATAATTTCACTGCACTTGGGGATATGTGCAATAAAACATAATTGAACCATTAAAATTAATGTTTGCAAAACTGCTTTAGATATTACAAGGTCAGTATCCAAAGCAAATCTGAGAATGTTTAACATCTTGCTACATAAGGAGATTCTACCAATATTATTTTTGGTGAATGATTCATTACAGCTTTCTATGGTAATTAAATAAATCAGGTGACATCATGTATACATGTCACAACCAAAATGATGTATGCCATGTATTTTCATGCGTTAGCGCTCAGAACTTTGTTAAAGACATTTTTAATCAATCTGTAAAGTTTCTCAGAAATACTATGTCATGTCCCTTCTTACAATGCACAGTTGAAAGCCTGCTTAAAATCTATGAAGTTGTACAACAATAGCAGTGGTCTATAAATATCTCGGAATATTTTTTTTAAATCACGAAGAGTCACATACATTGGTTTGTACCAGTGTTACACTGTCTGAGAAAATAGTTTTCATTCACGTTCAGTAAGTTCTTTCTTCTGGTTAGAGATATTTAGTTACATTCACTCTAATCTACTTATTTGAAAACTGCTGCACTGATTCAACCTTTGTAGCTGTCAAGTACACGTTAATTTTGTTTTATAACCTTTGCCTCACTTTCACAATATATTCCTCGTCCACCTGCAATAACTCTGTGGTTATAGTTTTTGATACCAAGAACCTTATGCTTTTACAAACTAATATAAACACTTATTTAATCTTTCAAGCAGTTCAGTATCGACTTCGCCACAATAAAAAAAAATTCCTAGAACCAACAATGGGTTCAGTAAGAATTTATTTATTTAATTATTCTCCTACCCCTGAAAGGTACACAAACAACACAACAGAAGATGTACCAAAAATAATGCTGTTGACTAATTTATAAAATAACCTAAAGTAACTATATATGTATTGTAAAGAATGGTTATTTCATTGGCAGATATAAATAATCAATCATTTTCAAGTTCATTCTCTATAGTCACACCGGCAAACGTGATGGAGAATTTCAAACAAACAGTGATGAGATGGATAAACTCATTGCTCTTGTTGCTTAAGGAGCAAATTCATTACAGAGCACTTCCTGGTAGACAAGTTTAATATCTCATTTAAAAAAAACACATTTAACACTGTTGGTGCTGCACAGAAATGTCAGCCAAGTGGATTCTGTTCAAATTCTAGAAAACTGCTTGGATCAGAAATCTCAGATGCAACACAATAAAGATAGTTGTCATCGCCTGGGTCAATGCTAATGTATTTTACCCAGTAGGATCTGATACCAAACCAACGGATAGTACATTACCAATTGTCTTGTGTTTCTTTGGTGGGATAAAAAGTTCACATTTTCTATCCTAATGTAAAATTTCAAACCTTGAAAAGATCAAGAAACACTGGTAGAACTATTTGGAATTGTGTGGCTGTAGGCAAATTCTGGATAATGGATCAGTTTTCTTAAACTCCAAACCTATTCTGTTCTTTGTATCCACCTTAGCTGTAATTGCAGAAGACAAAATGTGCAGTTTAACAAATATATAAGAATTTTCTCATAAATTGCGTATATGTCCTAAATTCAGGTAAGCCAACTTGAGAAACTCAGGAGACCTTTTGCAAATTAATACCTCAAAACCAGCATTAAATCCTGTTCATTACAAAAATGTCACAAATTGGTCTTGCATTATAAAATGGCTAAGACAACTCTCCCTGTTCCCTGAAAAAATGGACTGCTTTACTTTCATCTGCCTCGCAAGATCCTGAAAGATTCCCTCCCAGAATTCCCAAAGATGCTAAATATTTTGGGGAATGCTAATGTCAGAGTCCACCCAAGCCAAAGACCTTGCTCCATTGAATGATAAAACAATCAAATATCGTGGAGAAATGCCATAAACAAGGATTACATCAGTTCAGGTGTGGTGGAGAGCTTTCCCTTAAAAAATAAATTACTAACAGAGTTCCCTAATTATATCTCCCTGTCAGCAGGGAATATAAGCAGAACCTGTCAGCACCCAATTTCAAGGGTAAAAAAAAATCCAGAAAATTGAGATGGGATCTCCCAACACAAGGAACCCATTAAACACATTTGAGAAATCTAGGCAAACAAACGTCTAATCTTCAATATGTCCATCTAGTGAGCCTGTACGAGAAAGGAAATAAGCATTCACATGGGCATGTTGATTGGCCTCTTGGAACCCAGGAGGAAAAATGTGCTTAAATTCATGATCCATACACTTTCCAGTGGCTTAGGAAGTGTACATTCCCAGGAAAGCTGCCTGGAGCTGCATGCAGACACACTGATTCACTCAAGTAAATTGGGGGGTTATTAAATCAGGCAGAAGAATGATAAGAAAACCAGCCAACAATTCCATTCATTAATTTAAATCCTCTAGTATTTTTTAAACCAGCTACAGGAAAGAACGGACCCATGGCTGATGACGGACATGAATCTCCCCAACTCCAGTTATAAATGGAAAGGGACATTATGTCAGGGAAAATGTCCGAATGAGGCTCAGTGATATCAAGAGGAAGGGTTGGGGAAAGATTGACGATGAACTCTTGCCATTTTTCACATTAATCAATCATCTTACATTACATTGTAGGAATTTACTTACACTTGCAAACAGGACAGCAGACCCCTGGCAGCAGCTCCGTCTTGGTACAAGGTAGTGAAGGGCATGTGGTACATACGGCTGATCCCAACTAGCGGAGGTAAACAGAGAGAAGAGAAAACACATCTCATTTCCAATGTGATCTACGGCACGCTCAAGGGAAAGAACAATAAAAAAAAACAAGACAGGGTAAGTATTTACACCGTCACCTTTTATGACCTAAATTTTATTCAGGCACATAAGGACAGTAGCAATGTTTGCCAATGAAAACTCATAATGAGCAATGAGATAACAACCCGATAATCTGTATTAATATGGCTAATGGACATGAAATTATTGGTCAGAATATCAAGGAAAATTCTTCTTTTCTTTGAAGTAGTGCTTTGTGATTTCTTAAGTTCTTCATCGGGCTTGTTTTAATATCTTATTAAAAGTACAGTACCTTCAGCAGCCCTGAACCCTCTCTGTATTGCACTGATCTACAATCCTAAAATGTGTGTTCAAATATGGCAGGAGGAATATCAGCTGAAGAGGAAAGACCTATGCTGGGTTCCCTTTCACCATGCAGCTATAATCCCAGGGAACACACGTTTCCTTAATTGTCTGAGCATTTGAAAAGCAAAGACAGTGCACACAACTGCAATAAATCATGTACAGGGCAGTGTCATTTTGGCCACTCTCTAGATCTCCACTGGACAATTATGAGTAATCATTAATTTATTCATAAAAAGTAATCCAAGGAAGTTAACACACCTAAAATTCTTTTCTTCTCTATTTAGCCAAAATATTCCATACCAAGAACA
The DNA here is from genome assembly GCF_028641065.1 of Leucoraja erinaceus. Taxonomy (NCBI): domain Eukaryota; kingdom Metazoa; phylum Chordata; class Chondrichthyes; order Rajiformes; family Rajidae; genus Leucoraja; species Leucoraja erinaceus. The sequence goes on along the minus strand of NC_073394.1, from coordinate 25,897,617 downwards.
CAATAAAATGTACTTAATTTAGATGAATGAAGAGTTTAAGATGCAGGTAACTGCAAGTTGGATTTTCTTCCTTTCTTGGCCAGAATCACAAATTCTTATGTGGGAGACAGAGCGATTCTGCTTTCTAGTCTACTTGCTCCCTCAGTGGATATCACTTTGAGAGGCAAGAATGTGTCTCCCGCTGCAGTTGTGCCAGTTTCAACTATTATGCAGATCCATTTTCAAGAAATAGCCTTGCTTTCTGCCTGAAGGCAGGACAAGAGCCCACAATGCTCGACATTCATGTATAGCAAACTGTACACATATTATATATGGTATGCTCTAAGGCATTGAGAATAACACTTCTGAATTGTCCACTACTTACTGCACATACAACTTCAATGTATTAATTATAAAAGAACATGTTGTTTGTTATTGGGTGTAGTAATACTACATATACTTTAGATAATGATGCGATGCACATCTCTGATGTATAATTTCATTCCAATCAATTCATCACTGCAAGGTAAAAAGCACAATATCGACTCACCAAAAATAAGCAAGGCGCCTTAGATCCAAGTTTCCAGTGCAAGATTTATTATGTACACTTAGCCCTCAAAAGGAATTTATTTGGGGAGTAAACAGGGAATTGAAAAACTATGAACTTGAAACCCCAAAAGTGGGAGATAAAAAGGCCAAATGGCTTCCAGCAATATAGAAATGTATTTCTTTTATGTCTGCTTTCAGAAGAGGAAATGAACAAGCTTGCTGCTGAAATGTTGAATCAGGAAATATGGGCGGCAGAGAAGTGGTGTTGGGTGTAGCAAAGAAATTCACAACTGTGCAATGGTAAACCACATTCCAGCGCAGGATTAGCTCCTTTTTGCAGTAGATCAGCAGAGAAGCAGTAATTGGAACATAATAATTAGAAAAAGTTATTAATGCTCCCTGACCTGCAGAATTGCTCCAGCACTTTGTGTCTTTTTTTTTTGAAAGCCAACAAATGTAGTTATTTGCATCCATATTAATTAACCCTTTCTAATTTCACATACAAGATCAAAAATACCTATTCCCTTGCAGTTTCCTCAAATAAATAATGTAGAAAACTATTCCTTACCCACTTCACAAATTAATTCTCCACAATATTGCAACTGGTTTCTAGTTTGTGCAGATCATATATACCTAGAAATCCCATGATTTTAGCGAGGAGCTGAGAAATGGTAGTGTGAGGAAGAACAGAAAAACTAGTCAGCCTCGTTTGGGCATGAGTGGACCATAAAAATGTAATTTGACCACAATTCTTTTAACTTTTGCACCAATTATTCACTTGCTAAGAGTCCTACACTTTTTGATTCTTCCTGAGCCAACCCCGAAACCTCCACAAAAGCAAAATCTGCTTTGAATTAACATTTCCGCAATAAATGGATGTCAAGGTATATCATAAGCATACAAAATAGTCAAAATGCTTTTGCACATTACCCCAGAGTTGGTATGCTCTGTGCCTTTGCCAGCCCTTGAGTTAGTCTAATATCTGCAGTAAGGCAGGTGAAAGACTACAGGCAGTAGGAGAGATTTCTGATTGCTCCAAAGAATGAACTTGGACAGTCCCATACCCTATCTTGACAAGGCAGCAGGAATCTCCTGGGGTTAGTGATAGCCAACCAAAGAGAAAAGCAAGGGTGGGAATATTATTAGTGCCCTCTTGAGAGAGGTCAACTCTCTCAACTTGAGAGAAGTCAACTTGTATTCAAATGGCCTCTGCCAACTGTGCGACACAGAGCAATGCCTATCCTTAGGAATCGAAGGGTCACGGGTCATCTTAAGCAGAATCACTCCACTGCACCCTCCCTCAAGGAATCAAATAAATGTTTAGAGTCTCTTACCTCACAGATGCACTTAACACAGTCAGACACTGTCCAGGTGCTGCCATCCTGATGTAAGCTCTCATTAAACCTGCAGGATGTTGGCGGTGTCCAGGGAGTGCCCAGAATAGCAGCTGGGAAAGGTTGCTTGAGAGATTCCATTACTGGACCTGGGGCAAGTGGGGGTTCTGTAAAATAACACATTACAATTCAGTATCGATATATCCATAGGGCAGAATACCTCCAATTAAACTTGAATGTGTTTGTTCAATCTTCAGAAAATACCAATGGAAGAATGATTGTCAGATGGCACAATTTCTGGGTGGAAGAACAAAAAACTGTTGAGGCACAAGCTCATGAAATTGATTAGCAACACAAATGTTAAACATCCATTGTCCAAATAGCATTATAAAATTGGATCTAAGCATTCTTTGCAAAAGATCATTTATCTTTCTGTCAACTAATTACAGCTCATTCTCCATAGGAAAATCCGAGGGAACACTAAAATATAGTCCAACAGTTTATTTTGCCTACATTATGTTATGTCAACGACATTCACAATGGTGCAGTGTATATGTCATTAATTTGTGCTTAAAAAAAAGGAGAAAGGAGAAGGCGAGGCATGAAAGACCTGTAAGATATTATAGAGAAATGGCAGTTCTTGAAGAAACAGGAACAAAATGTTATGATACATTCCCAGTGCCACATGCCAATTGAGTTTACATGTGGTGGAGTACTTGAAATTTATGACAGCAGATAAAGGAGCATCTGATGGAGTGTTTGGGCATCAAAAAAACAGTCAATGGTTCCAAGACTTGAGAAGGGCCCGATAATGTTGCTTGTGAATATCCTTGGGGAATGTGATGAGTGTCAGCATCAGTCACTTTCATGATACAAGATTAATCTTTTACTGATATTTCTTACTCAGCCTGAAAGGAGCCGAAGAGGCGATGTTGAGTATCTACTGATAATACTGTTTGTCCAGGCTCCTTTTACTAACCTACATGGATTGGATGAGAACGTACAATGCATGATCAATAAGTTTACACATGACACTAAAGTAGGTGGTATTGTAGATAATGAAGATGATTGTCAAAAATTGCAGAGGATCTTGATAGATTGGACAGGTGGGCTGAGAATGATTAATGGAGTTTAATACAGATAAGTGCAAGGTGCTACATTTTGGGAAGTCAAACCAGGGTACAGTGAATGGCAAGGCTCCAGGGAGTGTTATAGCACAGAGTGATCTGGCAGTGCTGATACATAGTTCCTTGAAAGTGGAGTCACAAGTAGATATGGCAGTCAAGGTGGCTTTCAGCACGTTAGCTTTCATCAGTATGGGCATTAATGTTGGGAGGTCATGTTATAGTTGTAGAAGATATTGGTTAGACCACACTTAGAGGATTGTGTTCAGTTTTGGTCACCCTGTTATAGGAAATACATTGTCAAGCTGGAAAAGGTGCACAAAGGATTTATGAGGACGTTGCTGGGATTCGATGGTCTGAAATTTAGGGAGAGGATGAGGGATGATGTTGTAGAGGTATATGAGATAATTAGAGGAATAGATACATAGGATAGATTTAGAGGGATATAGGGCAAATGCACGCAGATGGGACTAGTGTAGATGGAGCATGGTGGGCAGCTTGGGAAAATTGGGCCAAAGGGCCTGTTTTCACGCTGTATGACTTCATGTTTCTATTTACAACCGCAGAACTTGACAAATGAAACGGAAGGATGGAAAGTCAATGTTTGTAGTAATATTTACTGCAACAAAGAATGATATTGGTTGTCAAATGTCATGATGCAGGGACAAGCTTTATGAAACGGAGGAAATATTTATCCTCTAACTTTAGGCTACTGTGCTTTCAACACCATTTGTATTCGCCCTGCATCTGGAGTTCTGTTTGCTTCTTCATCCATCGCTGCTTCACGTCCTCTTGCCTGATAAGAATTCTCAGAAGGATCTCCATAAAGAATTGAATTGGTCTGAAAATTCTATGGTCTCCATTAAAGGCAACTGAATAAACCAAGGCCCTCATTTGCAGTATAGGGCGAAAAAAAGCTTCAAAAGCTTATCACTTTTGAACAATGCTAAAATATCTGCACATCACTGGGTTTGGGGCCTTCTGTTTTATGTATTGCACATTTAGCTTAGGCGTGGCATTAGGAATTCGCAGAAGCAGATGTGTGAGGAGAAAATTGGCACATTGACAGAAGGGTCTGAATGCAATTCACGTTGGTCCCTGTTCTACCTACTGTCCACCCTCATACTGAAGCTTCAGGGGAAGTACCTTACCGATGCTGTTCCTAGGATGTAAATAAATGTAATCCATTTCATATAACATATAACCATATAACCATATAACAATTACAGCACGGAAACAGGCCATCTCGGCCCTACAAGTCCATGCCGAACAAATTTTTTTCCCCTTAGTCCCACCTGCCTGCACTCGTACCATAACCCTCCATTCCCTTCTCATCCATATCCCTATCCAATTTATTTTTAAATGATACCAATGAACCTGCCTCCACCACTTCCACTGGGAGCTCATTCCACACCGCCACCACTCTCTGCGTAAAGAAGTTCCCCCTCATATTACCCCTAAACTTCTGTCCCTTAATTCTGAAGTCATGTCCCCTTGTTTGAATCTTCCCTATTCTCAAAGGGAAAAGCTTGTCCACATCAACTCTGTCTATCCCTCTCATCATTTTAAAGACCTCTATCAGGTCCCCCCTTAACCTTCTGCACTCCAGAGAATAAAGACCTAACTTATTCAACCTATCTCTGTAACTTAGTTGTTGAAACCCAGGCAACATTCTAGTAAATCTCCTCTGTACTCTCTCTATTTTGTTGACATCCTTCCTATAATTTGGCGACCAAAATTGTACCCCATACTCCAGATTTGGTCTCACCAATGCCTTGTACAATTTTAACATTACATCCCAGCTTCAATACTCAATGCTCTGATTTATAAAGGCTAGCATACCAAAAGCTTTCTTTACCACCCTATCTATATGAGATTCCACCTTCAAGGAACTATGCACGGTTATACCCAAATCCCTCTGTTCAACTGTATTCTTCAATTCCCTACCATTTACCATGTACGTCCTATTTTGATTTGTCCTGCCAAGGTGTAGCACCTCACATTTATCAGCATTAAACTCCATCTGCCATCTTTCAGCCCATTTTTCCAAATGGCCTAAATCACTCTGTAGACTTTGGAAATCCTCTTCATTATCCACAACACCCCCTATCTTAGTATCATCTGCATACTTACTAATCCAATTTACCACACCTTCATCCAGATCATTGATGTACATGACAAACAACAAAGGACCCAACACAGATCCCTGAGGCACCCCACTAGTCACCTGCCTCCAAACCGATAAACAGCCATCCACCATTACCCTCTGGCTTCTCCCATTCAGCCACTGTTGAATCCATCTTGCTATTCCTGCATTTATACCCAACAGTTGAACCTTCTTAACCAACCTTCCATGAGGAACCTTGTCAAAGGCCTTACTAAAGTCCATATAGACAACATCCACTGCTTTACCCTCGTCAATTTCCCTAGTAACCTCTTCATAGACTTCATATTCTCCCTTCCAACCTTAGCATCTCAGAAATTGCTTCATCCCCAACTACCTCAGTTCTGGTGATAGATGACTAACACAAAACTTTAACAATCTCCCCACTAATATTGTTTTAGCCACCACCAACTTACAGCTTTGTGATTTAAATATGCTAAGATAATGTAGAATGGCTGAAAAGCATTGAATTCCATTCTTGCAGCACTAAATTAATATTTCACAAATATAACTAACATTCCTCAACAGATCTAAAGGAGCCGAATAACCTCAGGTTTCAGAAGATTAGCGCAACACTTTGTTTTCACCACTTATATTGCTACCTGTTATCATATTCCACCTGAATATAATGGAATGTTGCCCGATGGCTGTCTGTACATTCTCTCTGTACATACCTGTACAGGTGTTGTTCACATTTAAGCGAAAGCCATCCGGACAGGTACAATAGAAACTTCCCTCAGTGTTATGACAATGATGAGAGCATGGATTGGACAGGCACTCGTCAATATCTGAGAAGGCAAAATGAACCACATCTAGCGATACTCAATTCATTAATCTTTGGCAACTTGAATAAACTAAATTCGCATTTTAGCACAATATTTTCAGGCATAGAGGAAGAGAAGTATAATTAGTGAGCAGTCGGAAGGTCATTGCATTCTTGCAATTTATTGGAAATTTGTCCAACACATGAGCTGTATGCTCAAAGCCTATAGTGCTCAAAGCCTTTGGCTTCATCCTCAAAATAGTTGAAAGTGTGGATCAGGAAACTATGCTACATTATTCATAACTAGTGAGGCATCAACACCACTCAGAATCACAACAAAAAATACTGCCAACATTGCATGAAATTTGAAATTAAGACATTAAGTGCAGGAAACACTTAAATGGTTGGTCAGTGACTGTGGAGAGTTATCATTTCAGTGTGAACCTTTCAAATGACAATGGCTGCGACAATAATCCATGACAGAGTCTATTCAAAAAGTATTTAAAAAAAAACATTGGATTGTGAAGATTTATGGAATCTCTAGGATGTGAATTATTTTGGCTGCAGACATCCAAAATCATTTGAACAGATCAGAGTTTCAAATAGTTGCCAAAAAACATCTCAGCTCTGAGCCAGCTTAAGAATTTACACAAATAACTTTGAACCAATTTTTTCAAGTATAGAACTCTCTTGGCACCATTGAATATACATAAGACAATGCTGCAACTCTGCACAGAGATCCAAAGCTCAAGCAAATGCTTGAATATGGCGTGGAATATGGCTGCCTATACTCTGTATTCTTACATTAAGGAAATTGAGTCATATCGCTATACACCCGAGAAATAAACCCCTCCGCCCAACTTGTTCTGACCAAGTTGACCTAATTAAGCTAGTCCCAATTTCATGTGCCTGGCCCAATTCACTCAACAGCTTTCCTATCCACACTTGTTTAAGTGTATTTTAAATGTCGTTATTGTGCCATCTCTTCTTCAGGTAGCATCTCCCATGGAAACACTGCCCTCTATGTACAAGAATTTCCCTTTTAAATCGTTCCCCTCTCACCTTAAACTTATGCCCACAGGTTTTAGACCATGAGGAAAAGACTATGGCTATTCACCAATCTATGCACCTCATGATTTTCATGTTTCAAAGGTTTTATTGTCACAAGTACCAATTAAAGTACAGTGATATGCAAATTAAAATACAGCCATACGAAAAAAAAAAGCAACAAGATACACAACTGCATAAAGTTGCATAAACTGCACAACTGCATAAACATAAACATCCACCAGAGTGGATTTTCCACATTCCTCACTGTGATGGAAGGCAAAAAAGTCCAATCTTCTTCCTCTTTATTCTCCCGCGGTCCGAGCAGTCAAACCATCCGTCCCTGTATGATTTGTGCCAAATGAATTATAGCTCTCTAAATGTTCTCTAATAAAATTCCAGCCCGTGGTCAATTCTCTCTCCCACTGAACTTGGCAGTAAAATAAAAAAATTGTGTGAAATAAAACCGATAAAACATAAAGCACACACTGTGCTGGTTTCATCACCACGGTAATTATGCATGGCTGATCTGAAGCAGACACAAACTATCCACAGTGAATCACTTTCTGTTAGAGATTCATATCTAGTGTTGTGCTATACTCACTTCATACCTTCATTAATAAAACGCGCGTGAATTTTATCATCACTGAGTTTGTTATCCTCTCTAATCATCAGTAAGTAGAACACACCTATGGATTCCATAATAAAAACATGAACTTATCCGATTGTTAATGATTGTTTAAGATAATTTACAAGGTTGCCCACAGATTGGCAAAAGTGTCACCTCTATAGAACATTAACTTACTGCAGAACTGCCGTGATCTCTCATCTCCACTTGTTTGGTAACTTTTAATCTGTATTCCACCAGAACCAAATAAAAATGAAAAGAAACCTTGGAAATTTTACATGGAGAAAGGAATAGAATCACAGTATATATTTTTTTAAATCCAAAGAGAGGCTAACCACAAGTTGCGTTAATAAATAACACTTCACAGACGAACAATCAGACACATTTTTTTTGTATCAAGTCAGATGAAGTGATGATAGACACAAAATGCTGGAGTAACTCAGCAGGACAGGCAGCATCTCTGGAGAGAAGGACTGGATGACGTTTTAGGTCGAGACCCTTCTTCAAACTGATGTCAGGGGAGCGGGCGGTACAGAGATAAAATGTAGTCGGGGACAGTAAGACTGGTCGGAGAACTGGGGAGAAAATGGCGAGAGAGGGAAACCAAGTGCTACTTGAAGCTAGAGAAGTCAATGTTCATACCACTGGGGTGTCAGCTGCCCAAGCGAAATATGAGGTGCTATTCCTCCAATTTGCGCTGGGACTCACTCTGACAATGGAGGAGGCCCAGGACAGAAAGGTCAGTGTGGGAATGGGAGGGGGAGTTAAAGCATCAAGCAACTGAGAGATCAGTTAGGTTTAGGAAGACTGAGTGGAGAAGTTTAGCGAAACGATCAGCGAGCCTGTGCTTGGTCTCGCCGATATACAGGATTCCACACCTGGAACAGCAGATACAGTTAAGGTTGGAGGAGATGCAAGTGAACCTCTGCCTCACCTGGCCAGACCGTCAGGGTCCTTGGACAGAGTTGAGGGGGGTGGTACAGGGAAAGGTGTTGCATCTCCCACGGTTACAGAGGAAAGTACCTGGGGAAGGGTTGGTTTGAGTGGGAAGGGATGAGTTGACCAGGGAGTTACGTTGGGAATAGTCTCTGCGGAAAGCGGAAAGGAGTGGAGATGGGAAGATGTTGCAAGTTGTGGGATCCCGTTGGAGGTGGCGAAAATGTCGGGGGATTATGTGCTGTCTAACTGCCTCAGAGGGCAGTGGAGGCCGGTTCACTGGAACCTTTCAAGAGAGCTAGATAGGGCTCTTAAAGATAGCGGAGTCAGGGGACATGGGGAGAAGGCAGGAACAGGGTACTGATTGGGGATGATCAGCCATGATCACATTGAATGGCGGTGTTGGCTCAAAGGGCCGAATGGCCTACTCCCTCACCTATTGTCTATAGTATGGACGGCTGATGAGGTGGAAGGTGAGGACAAGGGGGATTTTTTCCACTTCTATTTCTTATGTTCTTATGTAATGTTATTGATGGGCTCAGGGAGAGCAGAATCAGGCAAATTAACTGAAAGAGGCAATGGAAAAGTTAAGAAATTGTGGTATTTAAAGGTGCGTATTGACAATGTACATCTGGAGCTTTGGATGGTGACAACTGGAAATTTACGTGTTGTGTGGAAGAATATCAGCAAAAAAATAACATTAATTCTGCAAATTATCTCTAGGTTATATGGCAGCAACCCAGACATATTGTTTTTTTATTTGAACTCTATGAGTAGAAGTTGATCATCAAGTGATTAAGATTTAAGAAGATTAGCAGAAAAGCCAGAGGCAACATGGGCGAGTGTGCTGCCTGATGGGGTGATAGAATCAGATCCAAAAGATACGTGCCTTGATACGAGAACTGGTCAAATACATTGAGGGATAAAAAAAACTGCAGCAATGTGAGGAAAGGCCAGGGGAATGAAAAAGTAGATTACTTTTGAAAATGTTAACAGAGACACCTTGAATAGAATGGTCCCATTCTGCACACACTGAATATAAATAGGGGGAAAAGAGACAAAAAGATGCAAGTTTGAGACTCTTGAGGTGGTAGCTCAGGGGTGAGTACAAACCCACTGGATGTAGATCGAGAAACTATAAACGGGTGTGTAGGAGTCGAAGCAGGTGAGGGCAGTCTTAACCAACTGGACAAGGATCACACCATGCCAAAGGCAGTAGCAATTTGAGATGAGATGGGGCAGTAGTTACAAATATAGTAATAGATAATATCAAGCACCTTGTCCTCCAATGGATATTATCTGCTCCATTTAATATGGTGCTTGTGTGAGGGATTCAAAAGCTATCCAAAAAGTTATACTAAACTTCCTCAGAAAGTTGCTTTTTACAGATTCTTGGGACAAAATTTGTATTCAGAAGATTCTTTGGTGCACCATCTCACTACGCATTTCCAAGAAAAGAAAATGATATGTATAGATTACTGCAGCCTCTGGCAACCAGATAAATTGTTGCATTTTCACCGGAACTGAAGACCGGCAGCCAGAACTGGAATATTTACCCTGTCAAATTTCAATGATGTGAATTATTTTGCAGCAGCCAATCAAATTAATTGTCTCAAATCTTGGCATGGAGGCAAACAATTGCATGTAACTGTTACATTCCCTCTTGCAAGTTTTCAGCCAGACTGTTTTAAAGCATTGGCACAAGTAGAAATGACAGGCAAGTACTGTGAAGCTCTGACATAAAAACCTACTCAGTAGTGCTGTGGTCAACACATCAACAAAAGGTCAACACATGCAATTTGAAGCATTCCTCATCTTCCAGTGATCTATTTTCATGGCAACATTTCAGAGAAGAATATAAATAGGACCACTGATATGTGGCTCCTTTGAGTGAGACTTTGTCTGTGACTGGAACCTTACAAATATTTACCCTCAAACTTTTCCTGAGCATGAGCTAAGCCTTACAATCAAGCAGCGTCTTCAATGAGGGAATTTCTGATCTATTAATTCATAAACTGTACTCGTGTCTGCACCAGAGGGTCCATCTACAAGGCAAAGCAACTGTCCAGTGATAAGGGTTTTGGCCCGAAACCTTGCCTATTTCCTTCGCTCCATAGATGCTGCTGCACCCGCTGAGTTTCTCAAGCACTTTTGTCTACCTGTCCAGTGATAAGATTGTCCAGTCAAGATTGGATACACAGGCACCATGCATCATTTGCAATAAAACAAATTGTAGAGGAAAACCTTGCCAGAGCAATCCTCTATAGTGGACTAAGTTTGTTTCAGTTGGTCAAATGTAATTTTTCTTGTCAGTTTTGCCTCCCATATACATCTCAGCCACATGGGTGCAATCCCATTACAGAGGACCAGACTGTTAAAGTGAACATTTATTGGATATCAGTAAAGAAAATCAAATTTAATTTACTTTATAAGTAGGCATTTCATTTGGCTGAATTCTCAATGAGAAAAAAAAAACTTGCTGAGGATTTCAAATGAAAAAATCAGCAATCTATATTTATATCATATTAAGTTAATCCATTTTCATTTCCATTGATGCTTAGGGCTGGAATTGATTTCTGATTTCCATTACTTGCCGTGCCATTATTTAAAGTGAACAGAATATCGTAGCATTGGAAAAATATGTTTGGCCTAAAAGGTTGCAAGCATTTAATTTTTCCCCCCAATTATTTTTGGAATATGCTTTCAAGCGAAGCGTACAGCATCCTCTCCCAAACCTCTTGTGTGCTCCTCCCAAACTATCCATGGCAGTAAAGTGCAGCTCATTTTTAAAACAGCTAACATCTGTGCCTGTCCTCTTTCTCTCTGGTCAAGAACCTATCTGACACTCCTATTAAAAATGTGGACTCGTTAATCTTCAAATAGGGTGATCAAGCATGCATCGTGTGCTACTTTTCCACAAGACAGTAAATTGTCATAATATTTCACAATTCATTCTTTACTTCTTGGAACAGATTATCTGGAGTATTTACAAGGAACTACAATCTGACCAATCCATACATGGGCAAGGTCTCCTATCCCAATCCATAAATGTTCATAAGCAGCTATCCAGAAATATTCATAAGCAGGCACTTTCAAAAGTAAACACATTTCAGGCTTGAAAGCAAATAAGTACTGACTTCATGTTGGGGCAAGCAAAACCAAGATACTCCCATGCAGGAGCTGCATTAGCAAATCTAAGATCCCAACCATGCGCATAAGTAAACATAAGCAAGCAACTCAAACCCAACAAATAGGAAACAGATGTAATTCATAGCATAAACATAGCACAAAGGAAATGAAACACAATATATAATGAATCTAGCTCCATAAATCGCAGGCAAAGTTTTGAAGTGAAATGGTCTCATTTACTCATGCATATTTAAATCTCTGCATGTGCATTCATAAATTTGATGAAATATGTTCCTGTAGTTGCCAAGATACGTTGTGTATACTTTGGTATACTTTATGATGTAAGGCTATTCCAACAATAGAGATAGATAACACCAACATTGGTTTAACAGATGTTACCTGCAACTACATTTAATGCCTTACTAAGGAATGTTACACAATGTAATTTTGAATAAAATATCATATCAATTTTACCTAAAATATTATATCCGGACACTCCAAAACCCTACTTCCGAAATAAACCGAAGATCAAAGGATAGATCAATTAACAAACCAAAGTCAGGATTAATAACCAGGCAATTAATGTCATGTTTCTATCCACATTAGGCCAGACAACCAAAAGCTTCAGTCTCTTTCATTCCTATTGTTATTTGGATTCAATATATTAGACCTCCATATCCAATTTACTTTCAGACAACAATGACTTTCAACACCTGAAAATGAAGTCAATACATATCCTGCAAATGTATTGCTTTTTAGTACCATAAATCTCTCCAATCCATTTTTTTTTATAATGATGCTAATTCATATCATCTGGTCATTCCCTCTAAATTTATTGTCACCCAATATCTTCCAGAAGATATAATGTTACTGCACATAAACATAAAAATTAATTTCACACTCCTAAAAAGCAGATATAGTGGACATTTCCACTGATATTGTGGTGGTGATGGAAAATTACACTTACTTGACAAGCCGTTACACACTGATCATTGTGTTTATCAAGACACTATAGGGTGAAATCACACTAGAACGTAAAGCATTTGACAAATGAAGAATATTTGATCCATTAATTCCTTGTTGAATTTCTGGGCAAGATCAAGCTAACAGGTAGCATGGAATTTATTAAAGGTAGAATTACATCAATATCCATTGAGAGTGAATAAAAAAGTGATTGTTTTCTTGGTATAATGAGAAGCATAAATAAAAAAAGGCCATAAAACTAGGAAAATAATAGTTACATTTCTCACAATATATTCTGAAATGAAAAATAAAATTCTCAAATTTTATTTTGAGGAAAGTAGAGCATGAAAGAAAGCTTGCGGGAAATGTAAAAACTGACTGTAAAAGTTTCTGTAGGTGTGTAAAAAGGAAAAGGTTAGTGAAGACGAATGTAGGTCCCTTACAGTCAGAGACAGGTGAATTTATAATGGGGAAATAAGGAAATGGCAGAGCAGTTCAATGACTACTTTGGTTCTATCTTCACTAAGGAAGACACAACCAAACTCCCGGAAATTCTAGGGGACCGAGGATCTAGTGGGACGGGGGAACTGAAGGGATCCACTTAAGACAGGAAATGCTGTTAGTTAAATTGTTGGGACAGAAGGCAGATAGATCTCCAGGGCCAGATGATCTGCATCCCAGAGTACTCAAGGAGGTGGTCCTAGAAATTGTAGATGCACTGGTGAACAATTTCCAATGTTCTCCCGACTCTGGATCAGTTCCTGTCGACTGGAGGGTACTCCACTTTTGAAGAAAGGAGTGAGAGAGGAAACGGAGAACTATAGACCAGTTAAACTTACATCGGTAGTGGGGAAGATGCTGGAGTCGATTAGTAAAGATGTTATAGCAGCGCATTTGGAAAACGATGATGGGATCAGTCAAAGTCAGCATGGATTTGTTAAGGGGAAATCGACTAACCTTTTGGAATTTTTTGAGGAGAATGGATAAAGGACAGCCAGTGGATGTGGTGCATCTGGACTTTCAAAAAGCCTTTGACAAGGTCCCACACAAGGGATTAGTGTGCAAAATTAGAGCACATGGTATTGGGGGTATTGACAGGAAGCAAAGAGTAGGAATTAACGGGTCTTTTTCAGAATGGCAGGCAGTGACTAGTGAGGTGCCGCAAGGCTCAGTGCTGGGACCCCAGTTGTTTACAATATATATTAACGATTTAGACAAGGGAATTAAATGTAACATCTCTAAGTTTGCAGATGACATAAAGCTGGGTGGCAGTGTGCACTACGAGGAGGATGCTATGAGACTGCAGGGTGAATTGGATAGGTTGGATGAGTGGGCAGAAGCATGGCAGATGCAGTATAATGTAGATAAATGTGAAGTTATCCACTTTGGTGGCAAGAACAGGAAGGCAGATTATTATCTGAATGGTGTCAGATTGGGAAAAGGGGAGGCGCAACGAGAACTGGGTGTGCTTGTATATCAGTCACTGAAAGTAAGCATGCAGGTACAGCTGGCAGTGAATAAAGCCAATGTCATGATGGCCTTCATTGAGAGAGGATTTGAGTTTAGGGGCAAGGAGGTCCTACTGCAGTTGTACGGGGCCCTGGTGAGAGCGCACCAGGAGTATTGTGTGCAATTTTAGTCTCCTAATTTGAGGAAGGACATTATTGAGGGAGTACAGTGTAGGTTCACCAGGTTAATTCCCGGGATGGCGGGACTAACGTATGATGAAAGAATTGGGCAACTGGGCTTGTATTTGCTGGATGAGAGGGGATCTTACAGAAACATATAGGATTAGAGGATTGGACAGGGTAGATGCAGGAAAAATGTTTCCAATGTTGGGGGAGTCCAGAACCAGGGGTCGCAGTTTAAGAATAAGGGGTAAGCCAAATAGCACTGAGATGAGGAAACACAATTTCACCCAGAGAGTTGTGAATCTGTGGAATTCTCTGCCACAGAAGGCAGTGGAGACCAATTCACTGGATGTTTTCAAGAGTGAGTTAGATTTTGCTCTTAGGGCTAAGGGAATCAGGGGATATGGGGAAAAAACCGGAATGGGTAATGATTTTGGACGATCAGCCATGATCATATTGAATGGCGGTGCTGGCTCAAGGGGCCTAATGGCCTACTACTGCACCTATTTCTATGTTTCTATCACTTTACAAAGAGACAGGAATATCTAGGCAGAATAAATATAGTGCAAGGTAACCCAGCTCTTTGTTAAAAGCAAGTACCTTTCGTTCTGAATTCCTTGGTATTATTAGACAACTTTCTGGTGCAGAATTAAAGGTGGCAAATTATATCTCAAAGTGAGCATATAGGGACAGGAATGATAGGCATCCTTAGGTGCCAATGTCAAGGCCAATTTTCAGATACACAACTTCAATTTTTTTCACAAAATGATATGGTTCAAGAAATTAGCAAAATGTCAACAAATATGATTTGGAAATAAATGGATTAAACAAAATAAAATGCAGTTAAGAAAAAAACGCTGTAAAGTCTCTTGACAAAACAGGAAATTATTGATAAGAGTGCTCGAACCACTGAAAAATCAACAATGCGTGCTCAGAAGGGAAAAGAGGAATTCAAAATTAACACAATTTTAGCATTCACATACAGTGCCCTCCAGAATGTTTGGGACAAAGACCCATCATTTATTTATTTGCGTCTGTACTCCACAATTTCCATTGGGTGGTGCCACTGCAGTAGCTGCCTCGCCAGCAGCTATTAGTCCTTTCACCATTTTTGTTATTTTTCCGTGTGTCTAAATGTATGTTTTAAATGTTTCTTAGTATGTCTTATGTGGGGGGTGGTGGAGGGGAAATAGGGGAAAACCGTTTTTCACTCGCTTACCTGGACGGAGATGCTTCTTTTCTCCTTGTCGCATCTTCGCCCCCTCCCTCGCGGCCTACCAACTGGATTGACACGGCCTATCCTACTGGAGGCTGGCAAGAGCTTCAGCAGCAGCGCAGTACTGAATTATCATCACGAAGCGGGGCGATGCCTTGCCGGGGATCGCCTGTATTAGAGCTCACGAGAATGTTGGGCCTGCTGCGGTCTGCGGAGCTTCTAGCCACGGGCACGGCGCTGACTTTAACATCGCGGAGGCCTGTGATCTTTTGCTGGGGATCGCCAGTATTGGAGCTCCGTCCAGCTCGTCCTGTGGACTCGGAAGCCGCGGTCTCCGGTAAGAAGCAGCCAATTCAGAAACTCCAAGCCGCAAGTGTGTTCCGAACCGTTCCGACGCCGGATTTTCGATCATCCCGGCGAGAGGGCCTGTTCAACGGGCCATCCGTAGCCTCAACTGCGGAGGTTCAAAGGCCCCGACCATGGGTGAACAAAGAGGAAGATGACTGAACTTTATTGCCTTCCATCACAGTGTGAAACGTTGATTCCGCTGTGGTGGATATTTATGTTAAACTCTATCGTATATTGTGTTCTTTTTATTTGTATGGCTGTATGGTGACTGAAATTTCACTGTACCAATTGGTGCATGTGACAATAAATGTCAACTTGAACTTGAGATTTGAAAAATAAAAAAAATGTGGTTCAACATGTGGTTGAAGTGCACATTGTGAGATTTTAATAAAGGCCATTTCTATACATTTTGGTTTCGCCATGTAGAGATTACAGCAGTGTTTATACATAGTTCCCCCATTTCAGGGCACCATAATGTTTCGGACACAGCAAAGTAATGTAAATGAAAGTAGTCATGTTTAGTATTTTGTTGCATATCCTTTGCATGCAATGACTGCTTGAAGTCTGCAATTCATGGGCATCACCAGTTGCTGGGTGTCTTTTCTGGTGTTGCTCTGCCAGGCCTGAATTGCAACCATCTTTAGCATATGCGTGTTTTGGGGGCTAGTCCCCTTCAGTTTTTACTTCAGCATATAAAAGGCATGCTGAATTGGGTTCAGATCGGGTAATTGACTTGGCCACTCAAGAAGTGACCAGTTTTTAGCTTTGAAAAACTCTTTGTTGCTTTAGCAGTATCTTTGTGATCATTGTCTTGCTGTACCGCCGGCCAATGAGTTTTGATGCATTTGTTTGAACTTGACAGATAGGATGTGTCTATACACTTCAGAATTCCTTATACTACCATCAGCAGTTGTATCATCAATGAAGATAAGTGAGCCAGTACCTTCAGCAGCCATACATGCCCAGGCCATAACACTCCCACCACCGCCTTTCACAGATGAGGTGGTATGCTTTGGATCTTGGGCAGTTCCTTCTCTCCTCCATACTCTGCTCTTGCCATCATTGATATAAGTTAATCTTCGTCTCATCTGTCCACAAGACCTTTTTTCCAGAACAGTGGTTGCTCTTTTAAGTGCTTCTTGGCAAACTAACCTGACCATCCTATTTTTGCCGCTAACCAGTGGTTTGCATCCTGCAGTTTAGCTTCTGTATTTCTGTTCATGAAGTCTTCTGCAGACAGTGGTCATTGACAAATCCACACCCGACTCCTGAAGAGTGTTTCTGATCTGCCGGACAACTGTTAGGTGATTTTTCTTTATTATAGAGAGAATTCTTCTGTCATCAGCTGTGGGTGTCTTCCTTGGCCTGCCAGTCTCTTTGCGATTAGTAAGCTCACCAGTGCTCTCTTTCTTCTCAATGATGTTCCAAACATTTTATTTTGGTAAGCTTAATATTTGGCTGATGTCTAACAGTTTTATTCTTGTTTCTCAGTCTCATAATGGCTTCTTTGACTTTCATTAGCACAACTTTGGTCCTCATGTTGATAAACAGCAGTAAAAGTTTTCAAAGGTGATGGAAAAACTGGAGGAAAGACCAGGTGCTGAAGGCTCTCTTATACCTGCATGATGGAGGCATTTAAACACACCTGAGCAATTACAAACACCTGTGAAGCCATGTGTCCCAAATATTATGGTGCCCTGAAATGGGGGGACTATGTATAAACATAGCTGTAATTTCTACATGGTGAAAACAAAATATATAAAAATACCCTTTAATAAAATCTAACAATGTGCACTTTAACCACTTATGATTTTTTTCTATTACAAATCTCAAATTGTGCAGTAGAGGCAAATAAATAAATGATGGGCCTTTGTCCCAAACATTATTGAGGGCACTGTATATTAAGAGGAGAATTCAGACCCCAAAACACAAGTTGCATTGAAACTGGATTAATTAAAATTTGTATCACACAAGTTTGAAAGTTTGCTTCTAAACATACAAGGGCAATATTTTTCTCCATTTGTAATGGTTGACAGGAATATTGCACTGATGGTGTGCACTAGAAACCTTCCTGTCGCATGCACTAGGAACTTTGCTCTGATGATAAATGTTGGCAACAACAAACTTTGATATCACTTTTAGGAGTCTCTAAAAATGCTTAAAATGTTCAAAATGATATAAATGTCCAGGATGCGCTGTCATATTTCTGACATATCTCAGTGCTTAGCGAGACTAAACATTAAAGTGCTGACATCATGAAAATGTCAAAGCATGTAAGAGTTGTCATTCCCAGTTGGAACAGGCCCATGTGCTTTAAAGGAGGCACAATAATAGATCAAGGGTCAATAGCTACATCCTTGCACATTTCATATTTCAAATGAAGGGTTGCTATAAATCTTAACTACATAACCAACATATAAAGGTGGATGAACCGCACTTCATTTACAACTGAATTTTACATCTTACAAAAAGATGAATAAAATACAGAAGTCACCTGTGTGTGCTTCCTGACTGTAAGGTATTCTTGTCTGAGGTAAGGCTTATTTGTGACTGCCACAAAAGACAGGTCCACACCGGGTTTGTGTTCCAGAGCAAGAGCCCGTTTATTCTGCAATCACTGCCTTTTATCTTGAAGGACACTTGACCTCAGTCACGAGGCCCATGCACGAGTTTCTGTTACATTGATTGCAAAGACATCACAGACATCACACTGACAGTGACTGATGGCGCTATGTAAAGAGCTGAAGACCCAAACAATATAAACAAAATCATGTGGGAAATATAGTCTTACAAACTTCCTATTCAAAAGTATTCACCAGGAATTATCTGTCGACTTATTAAAGTGAAAACAATTTTCAGAATGGTTACAGCTTGCCATTAAACCTCCGCACGGGGGCAGAAAAAAATTGTAGAATTAAACTGTTTGAACTGAAGTCTATTGTTTTCTTGAAAACAATTGTTTGATCACAACATGGCAATGTGCAATATATGTGATTATAAGTGACATAAGAGTTCATAACATTGCAACTCAGACATAATGCAACGGGACAGTATGTTGGAGCTTTCCAAAGCGCACCTAACCTTAATACTTGACAAAAACAGAGTAAAGCTTGGTTAGGGAGCAAAATAAACTGATTAATGGTTAGACAATAACAACCAGTTCATAATTTATACCTGAAAACCAGCATCAAAGAGCCTGCAATCCTCACCTGTACAGTCAACTCCATTAGGTAGAAGGCTAAATCCAGTGGGACATTCACTTTGACAAGATTGGCAGACACGGTCAGCTGTAAATGAAACCGAGTATCAGTAGATTAGTATACAAAATAAGACCTTTACATGCATTATGTGGTAAACATTCCTACAGCTTATCTCATTAAGCACTGGCAGACCAGGTGCAGAACAGGTAGAACCAATCTATCTTGATCATTGATTCAATTTTGTGACTCAGAAATCCCACAAACATTGTAGGTTCAATTGGGAATTGGAGAACATCAAGTATTACCCCAGTATAAAAAAAAGTGAAAGACAAAAACATTCGGGTGTAATAAAGTGTAATGAAAAAATATATGACTGCTGTTGTTGCCGTTGTGAGGATCACAAACGCAATACAAAACAATTCAGACCTGGGAAACAAATTCAAAAATCCACTGGAATTCTTCAAAGCAGCAAGTAAATAGAACAAGACTTTATATAAACAATTATTACATGAGAGATGCCCAGTGGACAGAATTTAGTGTTGTTTCCAGAAGATACTAAAAGCTTTCCCAAGCAAAACTTTTTTTTTAAAGGGGCTAATAGCAATTGGACTAAGGCAAAGCAGATGGGATTGCAAATGTAGCAGAGCCTCAGAATGTAATGCCAAATGGAACAGGAAACAGAAAACATATGTGCATAATGAAGCTATATCCATTAGAAGAAATGGAAATGGAAGAAACTTGGTGAAATTATTGACATCTCTAAGCCTGCAATTATAAGATATAGATCATGCAGAAGGGCGTCTCATTATTTTTTAACCACAAGTCAAAATTGACAGCTTTACTTGGAACACTATATTTGGGGATTGTGTAGAGTTTTGGCCTTTACCTTCAAAATACATTGAAGTGTTGGAGAAAGTACACAGGAATACAACAAAGATAATTAGGTTTACAAGAGCTGAGAAGCAACTCATAAAACTAAACATTTTCACTGCAGAAGAAGAGTGGCCAAGTGTTTAACATTCTAAAAGCAATGCATAGTATAGATTCAAGACTGTTACTTAAAACAGAAAGATATTAGGGTAAAAAAAATGAACTAAAATTAAAACTATAGCGAAAAACTAAAAAATACAATAGAGAAAATACCTCGCTCTCAAAGCAGGATAAATGCTAAAAGTTAATTAATTGAACATTTTTCTACAAAATCAATTAAAGTGTTGGTTAAGTGTTATAAGAGAAAAACAGGAGAAAACCGTGGCCAGCAGTGTTTTGGAAGACCATAAAAAGCTGAAAAATTCTCAGATATACCATAATTATTTGAGAGCTGTAGATTCACAAAGATATTCTGATGATTATGGAATCAAGGTGCAATCAGACATCAATTTACGTCAACTACTTTTCACCAATTCTATTTAATGGAAATCTTAAAGAGTACAAACTTACTGCAAGAATTGCAATAACAAGGGAATGACTTACGGATGCAGGAATGTCTGTTAAAGTGGAGCCGATAACCTGGGTGACAGGTGCAGTAGTAACTTCCAGCTGTGTTGACACAGTTGTGAACACAATGGCCATTTCCAGAGGCAGCGCATTCATTGTTATCTTGAAACCAAGAAGATCATTTTATTTACATTAAAGGTACACAAAATTGCTGGAGAAACTCAGCGGGTGCAGCAGCATCTTTACATTGATGTCTTAAAATGAATACAAGCCATACTCTTGAATGTGTTTAGGTAACTCTCATAATTGGAAGTTACAATGTGATGTGATATTGTGCACACACTGCTGCTCAGCAGAGCTGTGGAATGATTTTTATATACATCTCAGAGGCGCGTTTAATTTGGGTTCTCGGATTTCATTTTATCGTTGTAGTCAACACTTGCTTTGTTATTGTATTTAAATTTTTTCTTTGCTCACTCTCATTTTGCCTATTTTCCAGTATATTTTGCTTTTAAGTGTATTTTCTCAACGCATCTCCCAGCAAGTTTCGTTCTAGACCTTCAGACTTCCTCCCTTTCATCTGCATCGTTTTATAATTTCTATTGGATAAGGGCCAGACGGCAATTGTCAGCACGTTACAGAATGCTGCCAGGTATAATCATGGTCACCTCAGCCATCACACGGCAAAATACAGTCCTTGATACAGTAAATCAGAAATAGCAAAGCCTGCCATAACATTTGTAGTTATGCCTTCATATTGCCATCTATTAAACATTAATTTAATTTTTTTCCTGCTCTTAGGAGAACAATCTCCACATAACGCAAGGGTTCCAATCATGACCTCTTTCCACTCAATCTTCTCTCTGACATACTAAGCTTTCTCTAGTTCAGAAGTTCAGTTGCAACCAACCAACAAGAACTCAATCAACACCCCACCCCCTGCAACCTGCGCAAGCAAAAGGAAACAGACCTTGACAATTGTGGCCATTAGTGTGCAGAGTATATCCATGTGGGCATAAGCACTGGAAGCTGCCCAGAGTATTCGCACAGTGGTGGGAGCAATTACTCTTCTCACATTCATTCACATCTGTCAATAAAAAGACAGTCAAGGCTGTTAATGGGTGTGCTATTAACTTCATGATGCTCCAAAACATAACATCCGACCCACTTGACCTAACATTCACGCATCTATTGAGATAGCTCTCTCTTCAAATTAAACACTGCTCTGTATGTTTGAAGATATTTTCTGCATCATTTCATTCTCATGTGACTTTCACCATAAAATAGTGAACCTTGAATTCTGGTATTTAACTGCCACTTTCATAAATATTTCATGAAGATCATGATGATCTTACAAAGCATTGTCAAGTATTATGGCCTTGGGAATGTAAGGGGAATGTATAGAGTTAATGGCAAGACCATTAACAGTATCGATGTACAAGTCGATCTTGGGGTCCAAGTCCATAGCTTCCTGAAAGTGGCAACACAAGTAGCCAGAGTGATAAAGAAACCAAATGGAAGGCTTGCCTTCATAAGTCGGAGGATTATGTATGAGTCATGATGCAGCTCTATTGGACTTTGGATAGGCCGTGTTTAGAATATTGCATGCAGTTTTGGATATGGAGGTTTTGTAGAAGGTGCAGAATAGGTTGACCAAAACGCTGCCTGGATTAGGTGGATATGAGATACAAGGAGAGGTTGTATAAACTTGAATAGACACAAAAAGCTGGAGTAACTCAGCAGGTCAGGCAGCAACTCTGGAATGAAGGAATAGATGATATTTCAGGTTGTGACCCTTCTTCACACTGAGAGTCAAGGGAAAGGGAAACGAGAGATATAGACTAATATAGAGAAATATAGAACAAATGAGTGGGAGATATGCAAACAAGTTACAATGATCAAAGAAATGTTGAGCCCACAATAATCCATTGTTGGCTTGGGCTAGGTGATAACGAGTTAGACAATGAAACTCAACAGGACAACATTGAAACTAGCAAGATGTCCTGGGTGGGGGACAGATGGAGAGAGAGGGGATGCAAGAGTTATTTGAAGTTAGAGAAATCAAATTCATACCACTGGGTTGTAAGCTGCCCAAACGAAATATGAGGTGTTGTTCCTCCAATTTGCGTTTGGCCTCACTCTGACAATGGAGGCGGCCCAGGACAGAATGGTCAGCATGAGAATGAGAAGGGGAGTTAAAGTGTTTGGCAACCAGGAGATCACGTAAGCCAAGGCGGACTGAGAGAAGTTTTTCAGAAAAAAGATCGGCAAGTCTACGTTTAGTCTTGCCGATATACAAGAGTCTGCACCTAAAACGAAGGATACAGTAGATGTGGCTGGAGGAGGTGCAAGTGAACCACTGCCTAACTTGAAAGAACTATCGGGGTCCCTGGATAATCAAGGGAGGAGGTATAGAGACAGGTGTTGCATCTCCTGCGGTTGCAGGGGAGGGTTCCTGGGATTGGGGGGGGGGGGGGGGGGATAAGTTAACCAAGGAGTTGCGGAGGGAATGGTCTCTGCGGAAAGCAGAATGGGGTGGAAATGGGAAGATATGACTAGTGGTGGGATCCCGTTGGAGGTGGGAAAAATGTCAGAGGATTATGTTTGTCTGCGATGGCTGATGGGGTGAAAGGTGGAAATTTGGATTGTTTTCTCTGGAACACCAGAAGTTGAGGGGAGACCTGATAGAGAAATATAAAATTACGAGAGGCATAGTTAGGGTAGACAGTCAGAACCCATTTCCCCAGGGTAGAAATACTAAAGACTAGAGGACATAGCTTTAAGGTGAGAGGCAAAAAGTTTAAAGAAGATGTGCAGGGCTTGATTTATGAATAGAAGGTGGCAGGGGCCTGGAACATGATGCCAGGGATGGTGGAGAGGCAGATATAATAGCGGCTTTGATAAGACTATTAGATGCTGTGGGCACATGGATATGCAGGGAATGGAGGGATAGGGATCATGGGCAGGCTAGTGAAATTAGTTTATCTTGGCATCATGTTCCGCAGAGACCCTGAGGGCTGAAGGGTTTGTTCCCTATCTGTATATTTGATATTCTTGATTCTGTGTTCACACAACTTCTCACAGATGCATGCATTAATTCCAAACACTCACAGCTGTCAAGCAAAGGCTAAGAAAAATGCAAAGGCTAAGAAAAATACAGAATGAAACATCTTTCAGAGTAACATGGGCTGGAAATATGTGACTTTACTGAAGCTGGTTTTTCAGCACTATTCAATAATTTAAGTTGCTGGCACCGAAGTACTTGGTACAGGAGGCACAGAAGCCTTCCTGCACTCATTTATTTCAAGTTTGATTTTCAGGCCAAAACTATTACTTAAATTGAAATGAAAGTGCATTATGTTGTCAAAACCAGTTTTCTTCATTTGAACTCACACTGGCTCGTTGACAATTTAACATAGCAGCTGACTTCTGTTTTTTAAACTATGACCCAAATAGGCCACTATCAGGAGGCTCATACAATTTTACAAACATCAACTGTGCTCTCCACCTTAGTTCTCAGTTTTTGGACGGTCAAAAGCAGCCACACAAAAATGATGACCTTCACAGAGGGAGATTTGTGTCATTTTAGGACGATATTATGGACTTGGAAGTATTTGCTGCCGATGATGAACCACATATTGGATTTGAGGCTCAGCTCCTGTGTCTATTGAGGTTCTACAAATTCAGACAAGCAGCATGAAATACAGATGCAATTAATGACAGCACAAATTTCCTGAACAGAAATCAAAAAGGAAATGTTAATTTACTGAATCAGACGTAAAAAAATATGAATCCTATATCAGACATCAGGAAAACACACTGACAGATTTTGAGGGAAAAAATCAGCAAGGCAATATTGAGCATTTTTTGGTGTATCAAAATGTGTAATGATGCACACAGCATTAGTAGCATGTTAATTTACATGTGTGAATGGTGATCTTTCCTGAAGATGATTTAGAAAGTGAATCACAAAGATGGCTTTGTTCGTCAGCTTAGCTGTTTGTACCTAATAAAAGGCAGAAAATGCTGAAAAAGGAAGCCAGCTTTATTTGAATCTGAAAATAAAGATAATTTAATATTCCAGCAACCCAATTATGAGGTGCTTTAGATGCTGACTGCCAAAGATCTTTCTATCACTTCTTGTGATTCAAATATAGTTTTGCCAGCCTAACTCCCACCAGATTAAACTGAGCTTGTCAGCCACTATTCTGGCATTGAGAATATAGGTTGAAAATTTCAGAGGAAAGACTTTGCTGCATGCACTTTGTCTCAGAAATAATGTGATGCACAATATTCAAATAATGCACAACAACACCACAAGACTGGAGGCTGAGGAGGTAGTCATTTTTTAATAACTTTATGAATGAATGAATAAGTTTATTGGCCTAGTATTCACATACAAGGAATTTGCCTTGGTGCTCCGCCCGCAAGTGACAACATGACATAGTGACAGTTGGGAATGACACATAGAACATTAAACATTAATAACAAAATAAAACATTATTGATTATAAAATAGTATTACAGCATTAATTTTGTGCCAAATAATTATAAAATAAGAAAAGCCACATACCTATACACATCTGTCCATCAGCAAACATCTCATAGCCAAGGGGGCAAGAACACTTGAAACTACCTATTGTATTAATGCACTTGTGCTCACAGAGTGCGTCTCCAAATGTTTCACACTCATCCATGTCTAAAATCAATGATAAGGTACAATAAGCAACACCAAGCAATTGGTTGTCATTTTTTTTGTATATGACAGTCTGCATTTAAGTAGTTTTTCAGATGCGACATAATATGATGGCCACAACGTAACCAAAAGACGCAATTAAATGTTGTATTTTTGAAATAATCATATAATCATATAAACGTCAACATTTAATCACCCACAATAAGGTGTCCAGCCATCCCAGCTCTGACCTGTCCGCATCATGTCCCCACCCACCCCACACATCATTTGTTTCTGACTTGGGCAACCCATGATTAAGAGCATACCCTACAATTCCGCCAATGGCATTTCAATATAAAAAGCCCATTAAAGGGCAGCTACTACCCTGGACTTGAAAAGAGCAGATTTGGGCAGGATATTTGCTTCACAACCCATCAAATTTAAAATCCTATTAGTAAAGAAATGGAACAAAATCTGCAGCATGTATTTTAATCAATTCCTGTCACCTTTAATGCATCCTTCTTTCCCTCCCTTGCTTCATGGAATTTTCAGCTTCAGCTAATAGTACAAAGCTTTAAGCAAAAATATCAAGTACATGTAATCCTTTGAGGAATGTTGATACATTCAACGAAATAATTTTAGCAGTTACTATAAGCTGCAAGTTGATTCAATGCATTTCGTTTATATTCAGAGTGTGGGTGTCAGCATTTGTGCCCATTCTGGATTGCCTATGACACGTCATGGTGAGCCACCTTCATCAACTACTGTAATTTTTCTAATAACAATGCGATTTAAAATATTTAATGTTTTTAATTCTTTTCTTTCCCAATTATGATTAGTTACATAACTACTTGCTTTGTATTTACCTTGTGAGATCTCTTTTGTTAATCTTGAATGTGCTTCTTTGTTTGACACAATGTTGGTGCCTAGCACAGTACGTTTAATGGACGGAGTTAGTCTAACATATGGATTTAATTTAATTAAGCTGTGTGCATCTCAGCGGGGAATGAATAGCACCACATCTCTTCATTCTAAAGCCCTATCTTGCAACATACCTACACAAGAAAAGTCGTCAGCAGCGAGTGAATATCCATCCTCACAGGAACAAAGGAAACTTCCCACTGTATTCATGCATGCTTGTTGGCAAATCCTTCCACTATGATATGAGCATTCATCTCGGTCTGTAAAGTTCACAATACCCAAATCCATTTAAACATTTCCGTTAAAGTTTCTGATAATCACAAAGTTTGTTGCACAAGTAATTATAGCCATGTACTACAATTACAATTTAGTTTATTGTCATTTGAACCTCACATTTATCTGTTTTGTAGTAAATGCCTACTATTTTCTGTGTGCTTAAGCAAAGCAAGAATTTCATCGTCCTATACAGGGACACATGACAATAAACTCACTTGAACTTGAACTTGAAATGAAGTTCAAACGAAATTTGGTATCTGCAGTCATACAGCAAAAAAAACAATTAACAAGACACACAACTGACACAAACATCCATCACAGTGAATCTCCTCCTCACTGTGATGGAAGGCAAAGTCTTCCATCACGGTGGAAGAATTGCTCTCCATTCATCTCCTGATGTCAAAGCCCCCAGCTAGCAAGTCCCACGGCCGTTAAGCCCGCGCCGGGCGATGTAAGGCCCCGCTCCGGGTCTTGATGTTGGAGGCCCCGGCGGACGCTGGAAGTCCCACGGCCGTTAAAGCCGCGCCGGGCGATGTAAGGCCCCGCTCCGGATCGTTTTCAACCCCGCAATTCGGGCGGGAGAAGTTGCCATTGCGGGAGCTATGAAAAACTGTCTCCCATCAGGGACCCGCGAGTCCCCGATATTACCATCCACCGGGCCTGCGGCTGGAGCCTCCGAAGTTCCATAATAGGATCGCAGCCGCGCGCCACCACAGCTCTCCACACTCTGAAGCGGGCCAGCTCCACGATAGTAAGTCCGCAGGCTCCGCGACTGGAGCCCGCAGGTCATTCCGGTTGGAGGCTGCTCCACGGTGCTAGGCCCCAACGACAACGGAGACCCGACAGAGAAAAGGTTGGGTTTCCCGTACAAGGAAGAGATTTAAAAGTGTATTTTTATTCCTCATGTATGAATGAGTGCAGCTGGGATAGTCAGATCAATTTAATGGTGAATTCAAAGAGCACAGCAGCAAATTTTATTTCATCAATGTTGGGGTCATAAATTAAACAACAATTTTCCGTTAAGTTTCTCAACTTCTATGCAGATTATGCAGTATTCAATTCATCGAATAAATGAAATTAAACGGCCTGGGCCATTCCGTTTGCAATCTTTTTTCTGGTCGCTGCTGGGAGTAAGGTGTGCTGAGAATGGGGAACTGATGCAGAAGAGGAGATGGGGTCTGAAGCAGATCAGCTATGATCATACTTAACGGAGGAGCAGGCTCAAGGGGCTGAGTGCTCCTAATCTGTTGATTTTTCTTGTGTTCTGAAAGGCCTTGGCAGTAAATAGTCGAGCCAAAAACAGTCAATTCTCGTTATTTGGAGGGGACCAAAATCCTAGTGGACAGGTTTGCTAATGCTACACGGGAGGGTTTAAGCTGGCAGGGGGGTGGGATTTTGTGCAGGAGAGCGACACATGAGAGGCTAGAAGTTGGTATGGAGGGTGGTGTGGGAAAGGTTACTGGAGAGAATAAGCAGATGAAAGGCAGGGAGCAAGGAAGGTGGGTTGGTTTAAACTGCACGTATTGTAATGCAAGGGGCCTGACGGGCAAGGCAGATGAGCTTAGGGCATGGATAGGTACGAGGGATTGGGACGTTGTCGCCATGACTGAAACCTGGTTAAGGGAGGCGCAGGACTGGCAGCTCAATGTTGCACTCTGTTGCACTGTTGTCTACTGTCCTGTGTTATTGTTTTGTACATTTTCTATTTACTTTGTTGCACTTTAGTAAGGAAGGTTTTGCACCATGTGTATAGCGTAGTATATCTATATATGTAGCATGTTGTCCAATTGTGTTCTATGTACCACTGAGGCTCTAGGGAAACGCTATCTCATTGCATTGTGTACTGTCTATACAGCTGTAATGACAATAAACCCTCTTGAATCTTGAATCAATGTTCCGGGGTACAGGAGCTTCAGGAAAGACAGGGGTGAGGAAAAAAGAGAGGGGGGTTGCATTGTTGGTTCAGCCATGATCATATTGAATGGCGGTGCAGGTTCGAAGGGCCGAATGGCCTACTCCTGCACCTATTTTCCATGTTTCTATGTTTTTATGTTAAGGAGGATGTCACGGCAGTGCGGACGGTTCGTCTAGTGAGGTTATTACAATTACAATTACAATTACAATTACAATTACAATTATATAGTGGAGCTGAGGAACTAAAAAAGGATGAATACTTTGTTGGGAGTGTAGGACAGACCCCAGAATAGTCAACAAATTAGAAGAACAAATATGCCAGGAGATTGCAGACAGCTACAGGTCAAATAAGATTGTTGTAGAGGGGATTTTAACTTTCCCAATATAGACTGGGAAAATCAGTGTGAATGGTTTAAATGGGGTTCAATTCCTCAAAAGTGTTCAGGAGAGTTTTCTTACAGCAGTAAGTGGAACCCCCCACACGAGAGAGGGCAACGCTGGATCTAGTATTGGGAAATTGGGAAGGGCAAGGTAATGAAGTGTTTGTTGAGGAGCCTTTTGGGACCAGTGGCCACTGTTCGATTAGGTTTAAGATAGATATGGATATGGACGGAGAGCATCCACATGTTAAAATGCTCAACTGGGGTAAGGCCAACTTTGAGGGTATGAGAGAAGGTCTCGCTCAAGTTGAAAGACACTCGCTCGCAGACTATTTGAGGGGAAAGGAACATCGGCTAAGAGGGATTTTAAAAGTGGACTGAAGAAAGCTCAGGATGTGTACATCCCCGTTAGAGTGAAGGACAAAGCAGGCAAACGTAAGAAAGCTTGGCTGACGAGGGAAATTGAGACGTTGGTCAAACACAAGAAGGATGCATGGGACAGGTATAGGTAGCTGGGACCAAGTGCACCCCTAGAGGAGTTTCAGAAGCTAAGCAGCAAACTGGAAAAGGAGATCAGAAGGGCAAAAAGGGGCCAGGAGATAGCTCTGGCAGGGAGCATTAATCCCAAAAGATTCTAATTTGTAAGGGGGAAAAGGGTAACTAGAGAGAGAGTGGGACCTCTCAGGAATCAAAGTGGTCACCTCTGTGTGGAGTCACAGAAGATGGGCAAGGCCTCAATACACAAATATCTCCTCTGTATTCACTAAGGAGAAAGACAGTAGGACAGAGGAACTTGGTGCAGTCACTGGAGGTGTCTTGAGAGCAGTCAGTGTTAATGGGCTGTCCCACTGCGGCGACCTAATCTGCGAGTTTAGAAGAGTTTGCCCTAGACTCAAACTCGCAGCATGGTCGACACATGGTCCTAGGAGGTCCTATGAGGTCACTGGAACTCTCCTTCATGCTCGAGGGAAGTTCCCGCATACTCGTGGCCTCAGTTAGGTCAAGGAGAAATTTTCAGCAAGTTGAACATTTTTCCGCGAGTAAACATTGGTAGGCATGGTTCTTTTGAACTCGTAGTGCAGTGGAGTGGGGTTGTTAAGTAGCTATGGGCAGTTGAGAGCAGCCGTAGGAAATCTCCTTCGCTGACCGGGCATTTTAATTGGCTCATTGGAGTTTTCAGGACCAAGGAAAATGGACCGGTAATGTAAAATGCCCGCTAAACGTACGAGTCGTCCCTAAATACAGGAGAGGTGCCGGAAGACTGGAGGATGGCAAATGTTGTGCCTCTTTTCAAGAAGGGCTACAGGTAAAATGCTGGGAACTGTAGGCCGGTGAGCTTAACATTTGTAGTTGGTAACTCACTAGAGAGTATTGTGAGGGATAGGTTATACAAGCATTTGGATGGGCAAGGGCTGATTAGGGATAGTCAGCATGGTTTTGTAAGTGTGAGGTCGTGTCTCATAAATCTGATTAATATTTTTGAAGATGTGACCAAAAAGGGCGATGAGGGCAGAGCTGCAGATGTTGTGTACATGGGCTTCAGTAAGACGTTCGTAAGGTTCTGCATGATAGGCTGCTCTGGAAAGTTAGATCGCATGGGATCCAAGGAGAGATAACTGAGTGGATAGCAAATTGGCTCCATGGAAGGAAGCAGATGGTGATGGTGGAAGATTGCTTATCGGACTGGAGGCTTGTGACTAGTGGGATGTCTCAGGGTTCGGTGCTGGGCCCGGTACTTTGTCATCTACATCAATGATTTGGATGAGAACAAACAGGGCAAGATTAGTAAGTTTGCTGATGATACAAAAGTGATTGGTTTTGCGATCATGAAGATGGTTGTGAAAGATTACAGCAGGATCTGGAGCGATTGATCAGGTGGGTGGAAGAATGGTTGAAGGAATTTAATACAGAGAAGTGTGAGGTGTTGCATTTTGAGAAATCGAACAAGGGCAGGATCTACACAGTAAATGGTAGGCCGCTGAGTAGTGTTGTGGAGCAGAGGGATCTAGGAGTACAGGTGTATGATTTCTTGAAGATCGTGTCACATGTGGATAAGGTGGTCAAAGAGACTTTTGGCACTTTGGCCTTCATCAGTCAGAGTATTGGGTATAGAAGTTGGGAGGTCAGGTTGCAGTTTTATAAGACATTGGTGAGACCACATTTAGAATATTGTGTTCAGTTCTGGGCACCATGTTGTAGGAAAGATATTGTCAAGCTTGAAAGGGAAAAGATTTACGAGGATGTTGCTAGGACTAGAGGGTGTGAGCTATAGGGAGAGGTTGAGGTCTCAATTCCATGGAGCGCAGGATGATGAGGGGGGATCTTATAGAGGTATACAAAATCATGAGAGGAATAGATCAGGTAGTCTCTTGCCCAGAGTGGAGGAATCGAGGACCAATGGACGTAGGTTCAAGGTGAAGGGGAAAAGATTTAATAGGAATCAGAGGGGTAACTTTTTCACACAAAGGGTGGTGGATGTATGGAACAAGCTGTCAGAGGAGGTAGTTGAGGCTAGGACTATCCCATTGTTTAAGAAATAGTTAGACAGGCACATGGATAGGACAGGTTTGGAGCGATATGGACCAAGAGCAGGCAAGTGGGATTAATGTAGCTGGGACATTGTTAGCCGGTGTGAGCGAGTTGGGCCGAAGGTCCTGTTTCCACACTGTATCACTCAGTGACTATGACCTGTTCTTCTGCAATATTCACCATCTTCCACTCATTTGTGTGTAATTGATTTTAATACAGCATAAACATACTTGTTAATCTGACAATTGATATTACACCAACATGATTTTTTTCCAACCCAAATGTTAATTTAACATTAAATTTCAATCATTTAACTGTCCGTCATATCACAAAAGAAATGTTTCAGATCACGTGCCTCCAATCCTTCATTCAACTAACTGCTAATCAAATAACATCTATGATCGATTGACCCACCCATTCTTAGTTATAAGATCACCTTCCTTCTCACAGCCACAGAAAGTGTGGTGATCACTATAATACAGAAACTGTGAATTATAATTGTAACAATTACATTCTCAGTCTAATACAAATAAAGAAACAAACTGTCATCCATTTGTGAAAGTTCTCATTTGCAGTTCCATGTTCATCCATGCAAATTTATAGACAAAGTATAAAGGAATATATTTATGATAAACTTACAATTGTACATCTGGCTTGTGTTTATCTTTTAATAAAGTGTTTTATATGTTGTTTATAAATATTCCTGTTTTATGCAAGTATCATTCGGCTTGTGTTTATCTTTTAATAAAGTGTATATGCGCATTATATGTTGTTTATAAATATTCCTGTTTTATGCAAGTATCATTCGACTGGTTTAATAAATCATACAAACATGTCTAAACATTGCAGAGGAAGACCATGTTTATGTATGTTGTTCCATTAACATATGTAAGTTTTTGTCAATATATGTTATAATGGAAAAAGACAAAGTGCTAGAGTAACTCAATGGGTCAGGCAGCATCTCTAGAGAAAATGCCAGGACCTGAAACATCACCGATCCAGGTTCTCCAGAAATGCTGCAAGACTGCTGAGTTACTCCAGCACTTTGTATCTTTTTTGTAAACTAGTATCTGCAGTTCCTTATATTTCCTCTACGTTAGGTTTAAATGGTATTTGTTATAGAAACCTTTTATTAACCAAAAAGATACATATCAAGATATGCTATACGTATAATAAGTTACCCATCATTCACCGACAGTCGACATGAAGTCAATTGATTCTGAGATCATAAAATTGTACAATCTGATATTTAATCAAAATACCAATATGTATAGGTCATAACACATTTTGTTAGATTAACGAGAATCGACTGTAACTCAAAGTCCCAATATTAATTTTTGGTCAGGCACTAAAGATCTTGCATGACTTTAGAATGTCCCAATATATTTTTAATCAATCAGACAACATCATCTTCTTCAAGATGTTAACAAGATGAAGGAGCCAGTTATTGACCTCAGGAAACGAAGAGAGTACATATCCCAGTCAGCATTAACGGTGCCAAAGTAGAGATATTCAAGAGCTTCGAGTTGCTTAGTGTAAATGTCACCTGCAATTTGTGCTGGACCAATCACACAGAAGCTATAGCCAAGAAAGCACACCGTAGATTACGAATGTTTGGCATGTCTCCATGGCTTCCCAACTTCTACACACACAGCATAAAAAGCATCCCATTGGGATTCATCACAGCTTGGTTTGGCAACAGGAATTCTCAAACCCACAAGACATTGCAGAGTTGTGGATCAAAGATTCCACCACACAATCCACCCTCTCCACCATCAACTACAATCGTACTTCACTGCACAGGAAAACTGCCAACATAATTAAGGTCTTTTTACATCCTAGTCATTCCCTTTTCTCCCCTTTCCCATCGGATACAAAATACAAATGCTTGAATTTTTTTCTCCACTGTTAACAGGCTACCAAACGGTCCTCTCATAGGATAAGTGTAGGTCCGATCTATTCTGTGTTGAAGTTACAGCCTAGTTTGGAAGCACAGGTTTCCAGTGGGGGTCTGGATTTAAACACCTTCTTCAGACTGAGAATCAGGGGAAAGGGGAACGAGAGATATAGACGGTACTTAGGACAAATGAATGGCAGATACGCAAAACAACAATAATGAAGGAAATGTGGGGCACACAATAGGCCTTGTTGGCTGTGGGATAGGTGACAACGAGTTATACAGACAGAGGAACTCAACAAGATTACAGTAAAAGAGGAATTTATGACCTCTGATGACCTCCATTATGCCTGTATTTTTGTGGAAACTGAGTCATCAAAAAGCATGGCACCAGTCAACCCAATTCCAAGGCAACTAATCGATTGGGTGAATGGACAGTGTATTTTATCCAGGGTAGGGGAATCAAGAACCAGAAAACATAGGTTTAGGGTAAGAGGGGAAAGGTTTAATAGAAACCAGAAAGGCAACTTTTTCCACAGAGGATGGTGGGCATATGGAATGAGCTGCCAGAGGAGGTATTTGAGGCAGATACTATAACAGCTTTAAAAAATACATTTGGACAGTTAGATCGATAGGAAAAGACTGGAGGGATATTGGTCAAATGCAGGTAGGTGGGACAAAAGTGTCTGGGGCATCTTAGTTGCCAGGGACAAGTTGAGTTGAATGGCCTGTTTGTGTGCTGTATGACCCTGTGACTATAACAAGTAACAAGTACCTTTATTGTCATTGAGAATCAACAAACACATGATAGACAATGGAAAAATATTGCTAAACTGTATATTGAGTGGAACTGCACCAAACAGAAAATTGAATAAGAAAATAGATTAAAGTACCTTGGCACTGGCCTTCAACCATCAGGAAACCCTCCATGCATGCACAGCGATATGATCCTATGACGTTGAGGCAACGGCTTTTACAAAGAGAGACATCTTCCTTACATTCATCAATATCTTGTAGTTAGAAAACAAGGATATAGTTAGAGTCACTTGTACACTATCTCAATTATATTAAAACAAAATTTAAATCGAACCTAAAGTGACAGAGAATTAAAACACACCAAAGGAAATAAAGCAAGTGTGATGACAACAGCAGAAATGTGCACAATAATGAAAATTTACAAATAAAATAAGGATGATTCACTATTAAAATAGATGATTCAAATACTTAAAGCTAGTGCTCAGGAATTTACATCAATAAAAGTTTGTGTGGAAAATCCAACATATCTCCTTTAAAAATTGCTACAAAGAATAATTGATTCCAAATAACTGCTTAACTTTGGACATAATTATCTGGATGCTGTGAATTTATTGAAATTTAATTTACCAATGTAGTCTTCTGCATTCGAAGATTGCAATGTTGGTGCAACATAAATAATTCTGCTGGGCTTTGGTGTCTACTGCTTTTCTCTCTGAAGGACTCAATGGACTGTCCATGTTGAAGAGCCTCTCCTGTATTAATTTTCAATGCTGCTTTCCCACTCACTTTCAGTCCAATAATTCAAATTATTCAACTTTCTTTTCCAGGAGCACCCATTGCAAATATGCTGCATATTCATGATGTTTATCTAAAAGCTGCTGAAATGAGTCTCTCCTGTTGCTAAAGCCAGCACCCTTGGCAGCATATTTCCAGGCATCTACCACTGTGTTATAAAAACTTGCTCCATACATCTTCTTTAAACTTTCCCTCTCTGACCATAAACCAGAACACATAGATCACTCTTTATGATCAACTTTTATTCGTTTTTAGAACTTAACCAAAATTATTTTCCTGCTTTCTTTCAGGTATCTTTCCCCACTTTCATCCAGCAGAAACCTTTGGTCTGTTCTCCACTACTGCCCTTCCTTCCCTCTTACCTTCACATGACCTCCTGTCGGTCTGAAGTCGGAAGCCAGCACGGCAGGAGCAGAGATAGGTGCCAAAAGTGTTGTGGCAAGAATGGTGGCACACTCGGCTCTCCCCCACCCACCGGCACTCATTCACATCTGGAAATTAAAAAAAACCAGCATGGGTAAATGAGAAAGAGGCAGCAAAAGCTAAACTAACCTGTTAGCATGAGTATGTGTGGATGAACCAAAAAGGCAGCTGCTATTTCATAGAACGGAACAATATTTAAGCTATATTTAAGAGGGAGTTAGATGTGGCCCTTGTGGCTAAAGGGATCAGGGGGTATGGAGAGAAGGCAGGTACAGGATACTGAGTTGGATGATCAGCCATGATCATATTGAATGGTGATGCAGGCTCGAAGGGCCGAATGGCCTACTCCTGCACCTATTTTCTATGTTTCTATGTTTTTAATACAGCACAGGAAAGGGTTCTTCAACCCACAATGTGCGTGCTGAACATGATGCCAAGTTGAACTAATCTCCTCTGCCTGGCCACAGTCCATCTCCCTCCATGCCCTGCATATTCATATGCCTATCCAAGTCAAGTCAAGTCAAGTTTATTCGTCACATACACATACGAGATTTGCAGTGAAATGAAAAGTGGCAATGCTCGCGGATTGTGCAAAATAAAAGCCAAACAAACTACAAACAGAATGGAACAGAATCACATATTCACATATTACATATTTGTGGGCGGAAAGAAAAAGGAAGAAAAACCCCAGTAATCTAAAAAAACTGTGAAATGGTACAGTAAAGTTAGTCCCTGGTGAGATAGGAGTTTACAGTCCTAATGGCCTCTGGGAAGAAACTCCTTCTCATCCTCTCCATTCTCACAGCATGGCAACGGAGGCTTTTGCCTGACCATAGCAGCTGGAACAGTCCGTTGCTGGGGTGGAAGGGGTCACCCATGATCTTGTTTGCTCTGGAGTTGCACCTTCTGATGTGTAGTTCCCATAGTGCGTTCGGCCAAAAGCACTACTCTCTGCAGAGCCTTCTTGTCCTGGGCAGAGCTGTTCCCAAACCAAATCGTGATATTTCCGGACAAGATGCTTTCCACAGCCGCTGAGTAGAAGCACTGGAGGATCCTCAGAGACACTCTGAATTTCCTCAATTGCCTGAGGTGGTATAGGCACTGCCTTGCCTTACTCACGAGTGCTGCAGCATGTGATGTCCATGTCATATCCTCAGAGATGTGGACTCCCAGGTATTTAAAACAGCTCACCCTATCCTCAGTATCCCCATTTATCTTCAGTGGTGTGTACGTCCTCGTATGATGTGCCCTCCTAAAGTCCACGATCAGCTCCTCACTTTTTTTGATATTCAAGAGAAAGCTGTTGCCCTGACGCCAGAGTGCCAGATCAGCCACCTTCTCCCGGGTAGGCCGTCTCATCATTATCTGAGATCAGGCCCACCACCAGTGTCATCAGCAAACTTGATTATCGAGTTGGAGCTCGATAATCCAAAAGCCTTTTAGATACCAAAATATCAAATCAATTAAACCCAGGATTCAAACATCATTGGGTCAATTTCAAAAGCAGGATCTCTAACTATTTATGTAGTCCTATTAAATGATCTTAAGGCAAGAACATATTCTACCCTATCTTGTTGTACCCACTGAACTGATCAAGCAAGTAATTCAGTTCATTGGTTGCAAATAAAAGTACGAATTTCCTTTCCATGGTTGAGACTCAATGCCAAAAGGCAACACATTGTGAGATGACACACTCAGTCGGCAAGAGTGGTTTATTATTTATATATATTAGACTGCACATTGAGCAGAAGTCCCTGGAGCCTTCTAAAAACTCCTTCCAGTCAGATCTTAGACAGACTAGCTCAATGCAATTAACTTGATAATGAACCATGCTAAATTTAATGGAATGAACCCCAGGTGTGTTGCTCCATGAACTTAGATGATGGTGATTGAGAGATGCCATATTACAAAACAAATTTCGCTACAGAGACATGCAAAAAAACATTAGGTCAGATTATCAAAATCCTGGCAGATTCATAATGATCTCAAAGGAAGACAAAATGGGAATGTTTAGGGAGGGAATTCTAAAGTTTGAAGCTGAAGGCAGGGCAATCAATCATGAAATAACTGAAATTCAGGCAAGACTGGGAGATTGTACAGAGGGCAGAGATTACTTGGTCAGAAAAATAACTTTGATGTAAAAGTAATATAATTTCAGAACTTCTGGGGTTTTTTGGTTAAAAATCAGGACCAATTATAGATCAGCAAACTCAAGAAAATTTACTACATGAGCAGTGGAGTTCTGAATGAGCTCAAATGTACAAAGGAAATAACATGACCAAAACCTAAGATTTTCTGGTATAGCAAAAACTAAAACCAACAAGATTAAGATTAAGGGAGTAAATGACATGAGCTGGGGATGGATCAAGCAGTTACATTGGTGAGAAAAGTTGGTTTGTCAATAATTTGTCAGGAATTCATCTCACCTTTGAGAATTGAGCTTTCCTATAAAAAAAAGCCAAGGCTACATCCACTAGAACCCTATCCCCATGCCATTCTGTTTATTATAATCTCAAAATAACATTAGTTCTTTCACAGGTTTTGATCTCTATTAAAGCAGTTATTGTGCAGTGCATCTCTGTTGGCTGAGTCTGCATAGATTCTTGTATTGGATACATCCACACTGAGTTGAATCTGCCTGGTTCCCTGGCCAACAGTACTGAAGGAAATGGCAAAAAAGATGGCTGCTTGCTCATATGGTTACATATAAGCACGACAGGAGACCAACTCCAGCAGTCAGCATTGCCTCGGGTTAAGTTTGAAAAGTCCTCCAACGGGTTTTGACCTCCGTCGCAAGCAATGGCTAACCCTGAACAGAATCTGTATCCTCCATGTAAGAACAGCCCATCATCTGCATAAGTGAGGGATAACAGACAGCCCTGCTTGTGACTGCAGACATCCAGACCAGACCATCCCACACATCGTGAATGACTGCTCACTGAGGCTTTTCCCTGGTGGCATCAAAGCCATCCACCCAGTAGCTGATGCTGTCCTGGCCTGGATGTCTACCCTTGATTTATAACTTTAGGCTGTGCACGCCATGCGCAAGGAGAAGTTCTAAATTGCAGCGCATTGCATAGCAACATTGGGTTGTCTTCGATTGTGTGCCTTTGCTTGACGGCAGGAAACATCCAAAGTGATCCTGCCATGCATCTTAATTTATTCCCGTTATAGTTTGTACTTTCGCAGCCTTATCTCACAATACATTGACCTTATCCAAGCAAGCTTGTACAGAATAATGTTCTTTCTCTATTCCAAGGGTTAATCTGCCACTATATCTTTATCTTTAAATCATTAAATTACATGATTACATTGAGGTTGATTCTTATACATGTGTAAAATATATTTCCATATATTTTAAACATGCATTCACAAAACACTGGAGTCACGGACTTGCCCAGTATTTAATGCTCAACCTTGACTGCGATGAACTGAAGTACTTGCACAGCCAGATCAGAGGGCAGGCTAAGACAAAATATTTCCAAATATACCCTTCCCTGAACAAAAGTTAAATTAGTTGGATAAATTGTTTGGGCTGTCGTGAGAGCATGAATAATTGCTTCTCATTTCTTTGATACCTTTTGGCAACCGATGTCCATATTCTTTTATTGTTGAAATCAATCAGCTTGTGTCTATATTGTTCTCTGTCCCATTCATATATTTCACCTCACCTTTTTCTGCTCACACTTGCTTTACATCATTGTACCCTCCACGTTCAGCAAAACCGGCTGAAATGCATATTCTTCCAACCTTTTTATCCATTGCCAAACAGGCTAATTCGAATTGCGTTCCAGACCTGGTATTTTTTCTCTTAATTTGTTTAGTTTGATTTAAGTTTACAGGATCAACTGAACGAGACATGTTTAATTGCCAAAAGTATTAAATGCGTTTGTAAACAACAAAGAGCATGAGTGTCCTGTTGCAGTTTAACACAGTACATGAGAGTCTGGAAACAATTGGCCCGAGGCTATAATCAAGTTAGATAGAAGAAATTAAGCACTTTCACGTGGTAATATGCAATCACATTCCTCAACAAAAAACAAAATGTTGTCCTTGTAAATATTATTAGTGTATGTTTACAGGCTCCATGCTTCCTGGAAATTGAAGTTTAATAGTTCTGGAATATTCACACAGTACATTCTACGTCAATCCAAAGGCAGTTCGGTCTTGTATAAATCTCAGTAGCCAATTCTGGTCCAACTGTACTATGAACAGACAAGACAGTTTATAAAATAATCCAATTAGCGACTAAAGTTGACTCACAACTCCGTGACTCCACAAGAAAATGTGGTCAAATCAGGGCAAAACCTTCATAATGAATGGGAGGGTTCTGAGGGATGTCATAGGGCAGAGGGTACAGGTAACAGTCAAAGGTAGTTAGTGTGGTCCAGAATGCTTTCAGATTGGTTAAAAGCCTTCTTCACATTTAAGAAGATTACTTTTTAATCTTCTTAAGAGTGAAGTAGATTATTTCACTTGCTGAGTAAATTAGGAAACTGAATATAAAACTAACAAAATAAAAGCAATTATTAAATATAGTGCCTAATCTGGGGAAGGCAGAACACACCATGGATAATTTCATTTTGTTGTCATCACTACGTCTATCAAAGCTTGAAGAGTGTTAGTAATAATGCCTCTTCGTTTGCTTCAAATATAAAAAACTGTAACATGGAAACGCCCTACCGCATTATTTAATGCTGCTGGCCTTAAGTATCTCCACAAGTAAACATGAACTGCAATAGTTAGTGCACAACATCCCATTTAATATAAATTCTAAGAAATGGCTTTCTAAAATATAACGTACACAGATGGTGTGAATTTGACTTGTGTTTACTTTACCGCTTAATACCAAGCTGTCTATTCATTATCGCATATTATTTACCTTGTAAATAAATCTAATCAGAGCTTGGATTTGGAATCAATCCATGTTTTCCTTAGTGAATGATTTACTGTAACGTGGAATTAATTATTAAATGCAGACAATGCAACCTCTGGGAATTGGGAGTAAGGGTGATTGTTGATGCTCTGTAGACCACCTTGTAACATAACTTGACAAGGAATAACAGCTGATCTAGTGTTACTTCATTTGATCACATCCTGTAGTCAAAATAGGAACAAAACAAGCTACAAACGCTGCAGCCAGTAATCCCATGTAGTGACTGGATTAATCATGAAGACCAGTTTATCCCGGGAAATGCATGCTTGTAGAATAATCATGGAATTAAGGCAATTAATTTAGATGTGCATTCCTGGGAACTTTCAGTGCCCTTAACCAGGGCCGGCCTTAAGCCGATTGGACCGATTGCTCCCAATTGGGCCCCACGACTAAGGGGGCCCCCGCGCCAGAGCAATCTACTCTCGGCTCGGGTAGATCTACCCCGGGTGGAGGGGGGAGAGAGGGTTTGACGGGGAGGGGGTGTGAGGGGGAATGAAGAAGGGGGAGAGGGGGAGAGGGGGAGGTGGGTCGGTCGCTCACGGTCCCAGGGCAGTGCTTCCAGACGTCGTGCTTCACGCACACAGCCCCGGTTCCATCCCTCTCTCTCCCCGGGGAGACGCGGTGAACAATACACGGAGGGCTGGGCCGGGGGTTGGAGCAACGTTTA
The DNA here is from genome assembly GCF_028641065.1 of Leucoraja erinaceus. Classification (NCBI taxonomy): domain Eukaryota; kingdom Metazoa; phylum Chordata; class Chondrichthyes; order Rajiformes; family Rajidae; genus Leucoraja; species Leucoraja erinaceus. The sequence continues at coordinate 25,857,001 of NC_073394.1, read as the reverse complement.
CAAACATCGGCCTCAGCTCACACCCGTCTGCCCGGACCCCGGCATCCACTCCTGCCATCGGCCCTCTCCCTCTCTTCCCTACTTCCCTCCCTCCTTCCTCTCTCTTTTCCCTTCTCTCATTCGCTCCATCCCTTCTTTCTCTCCTTCCCTCCTTCCGTCCTTCTTTTCCTTCTCTCCCTCCCTTCTCTCCTTCCCTCCCACACACACATAACGCACAGAGAACTAGGACGCACGCATCACGCACAGACAACTAACACACACAACTAAGTTAGGATGGGGTAGAAGCCCAAAGGGTAGGATGGGGCTGAAGCCCAAAATTTAATGACTGGACTGGTTTTTCTCCAATGGTTATTGCTTTTCCAGGATCTATTTAATTAAATCACTTTTTTTTTTCATTTCAGTCACTAAAACAAGTGGTATTGTAACTATGTACTTTTCAGAGGTGATCTACACATTTTGTTTGTTACTTGTAGGCTTACATGTATGCAATTTTATATTAAAATGTAGTTTAGATCTGTGTGGTCCATTAAGTCGCATGCCCTTTTTAAGCGCACATTTTGATTACTTTCCATTCTACCATAGAGATATAAAGTCTATAATGGACTTTAATTATATTTTTATGAATCTACAGACCTTGGCTGGGAACCTGGGGCTCACCAAAATTGTTCCCAATTGGGCCCCGCACCTCCTAAGACCGGCCCTGCCCTTAACCCAAAATTCTGAAGCTAGATGCTGGCATTTCCTGGTGTTACAATGCTTGTTACACTGAAAAATCAATCAAAAACAATATTAGTTGAATAACTTGTGAACTCAAAACAGATGTAATGTCAAGCATTATGGTTTCAAAGGAGTGAAGAGAAATCATAAAAATAACCAAGAAAATGAAAATTAACAAACTAATATAAATTTCTCCAGTGGAAAATAACAGGGCTAACTTGCCTCCCAGAACAGGAGAAAATAATAGAGGCCCATCTCAGGTTGAGCCAGACTGTAAAATGATCAGCATTCTACTCTATCTGTAAATATTCTCAAAGGGATAATTCCACCCGTGATTTTCCCTGTTGGAATTAAAGCAATTCTGAAAGAAACTGTACATAGAGGCGAAACAACTGAGGACCAACTGCTATTTAAGTCTCTCCAGGGATAAGCAGGGGCACACAGACATTCAGTATGGGATTACTAATAGCCAATGTCGAAGTGGGATTGTTTCACTGAGGATTTGGCAAATTGTCTTGCAAGAAAAGGGTTTGGCCACAAGCCAGATTATATGCTTTCCCCCTATCGGTTGGTGACTGAGAGAAAAACAGATGTTTTGAAATGATGTGCTTTCCATTTTATTCCATATTTGAGCCCACTGACTCATCTACATGTAAGCAGATATTTCCCTGACTTTCTAGACACTAATGTTTTCCCTCTTTACTTGAATGCTTACAGGTCCACAGGTCCTGGCAGCGTTTGTGTATAATATTCTTGGGAGGTAGGCATGACAAGCAGTCACATCCCTAACCAGCAATTCTTCAGATGTTAACTAAAATAAAGCTGACATTTTCCTTTTTAGTTGTTTAAAAGTATTGGATGCCCCTTGGTTTGATACGGTTTGAAAAAGTGTCCCTACCACTGCAATCTTCAAATGCAATCCATATGAAATAACACTAAGGTTCTCTAGTGTAATGCTGCACTGCTTTAGCTTCAGCAGACGTCAAAACACCAATGTGTTTCACTATCAGCTGGCAATTCGCCATACATCTGCAGCTTGAGGAGCCAGCCGTGAAAGGAGAAGGACAGCCCATAAGCACCACAGCTACAACTTGCAGAGTATTGCTGTGTAAAAAATAACAGCATGTGCAAAAGCAATGAGTTAGCCATAATTCTAAATTTACTGAAAGGGAAACAGGGTTACCAACAGCCAGGGGGACACATAGATCCTCAAGATCTGTAGCCACATTGGCTCTATGAAGTGATGCTTGGGAAATTTAGGAGTGAAACTAGCTTGGTGCAAGTGACAATAAAGTATCACCATCATCATCATCATCATCCTCCCCATTGGATTGCAACCTTGTCGTGGTGGGGGAGCTTGTGTGTCTCAGTAACCCCTAGAGCTATGTCAGCGGGAGATTCGTCTCCTGTTAGGGTCTCCCTTGCTGGACAGGTCGAAGGGTAGAGGCGAGACGAAGAGCGATCCACTGGTCCTCCAGTTTGGAGGTTGAGCACAGGGCTAACAAACCTGTCTCGTAAAACAAATATGTTACGGAAACAGCAACTGAAGGAATCAACACTACTGGGCGTGATGGCCCAGAACAGACAGGAGTGGAGGACATTTGTTGCTGCTCTACATGCCAGGAGACATAATAGGCAGTAAGTAATCATCATCATCATCAAATTCCAATGTCTGTGAACATCTACATTTCATGGAAACCTACAATGCTCACAAATCCACAGGTCCAGTCCGCATCATCCTCTGGGTGAAAAACAAATTATGGTTTCCTTGACTGAGTTTGGATAATATTCCTAATGTGGAGGCCAAACTGCAAAACAAGTCAAAAGGGGAGTTTCAAAGGCCAAAAATCATAATGAGGCAAGGAAGACTTTCAGGCAACAGTAGTCCAAACATATACAAATTATATTTGAGGTAATTGGTGGTCCATTGGATGGCATGTAACCAAAGATTTGCCGCTGGGATCAGGGCTGGGTCCACAGTTTAAAGTCAGCTGTATTAATGGTTTGGATGATAAACTAGTTGCATGGTAAGTAAGTTTATGAATGACACAAAATTAGTGTCAGGTTGGACAGCAATGAAGGTTATTTAAGATTACAAGAAGATCTAAAATTGGGAAAGTGTCTCAGAAGTGTCTGATGAAATGTAACTTTAAATAAGTGCACAAAGTGTTGCGCGGCGGGAGTGTCCAGGGCAGCAGTGCGAGCCGATCCAACCGCCGAACAACCGCAACACTGATGACCGGAGCGATGACCGAAGAGCGGAACGCGCCCCGGTAGGCCCGACTCGCCCCACAGGCCTCCCAGGGGACTGCAGAGAAGCCGGGCAAGGAGGGCTGCCTGGGTCTAGGGAGCCTCAGCAGTGGCGGTGATGGGAACCTTGGCGGCGGCAGCAGGAGACTTGGCGGCAGCCTGAGCAGCAACCGCAACGGGAGCCTCTGCGGTGATGGGGCCTCAGTGGCAAAGGGATCCTTTGCGGCAGTGGAAGCCTCGGTGTCGGTAGAACGTGGGGGGGGAGGGTCGGGAAAGACAATGGGGACCCAGCGTAGGGGGACCGCCGTGAAGAACAATGGGGACTCGGTGTGGGTGGGGGGAAGCACTCTAGTTTTAGAATCCTCTGCCCTGGAGATAAGTCTGCATTCGTTTGTTTGTTTGTTGTTCATTCCGGTTTAGGCGCTGTGCACACGGCAGCCAGCCAACAGATTTTGATTTCAAGTTTTTGTGTACCTTGTGTGTAGTGTCTGTTGGCAGACCAATTTCCCTCCGGGGATGAATAAAGTTTTCTCGTATCGTATCATTTTTGTCTCAGGTGAGGGGAAACATTGAAAAGGACTCGAAAGGCAACATTTTCTACACAGAGGTTGGTGCGTATAAGTAATAAGCTGCCAGAGAAAGTAGTGGAGAGCACAATGTTTAAAAGAGAATTGGACAGGTCCACGTACAGAACGATTTAGAAGGATCTGGACCGTAGGCAGGCATCTACGACTAGCTCGTGTAGGCAACTTGGTCAGTCGGCATGGATGAGTGAAGACAAAGGGTCTGATTCCATGCTGAATACATATGACTCCAAGAGCAGTATGCAGAGTAATAATTGAGGCTACAAAGGGCACTACATCTACCTTTCAAAGAAAGCAGTCAAGAGTGTGATTAGCTGTTTAAACAAATCATTTCAGTAGAAGCAACTTCAATAGAAACTGCTTGTTCTAACAATGACAGTTTTTTTTTAAAACCACAGAGGGGTAAAATCTTGATGGAAGGCCAAAAACTAGCATCACACCGTTATTATTGTCATTGGGGTGAATTTCAAGCCAAAAGCACAATTGAAAACCTTGATGGAAATGTTCAGGATCAATTCTCCATTGTGGCTGCAAGTAAATGATTATAATTTAGCTCTACCCTGGATTAAACCTATCTTTAATTGCAATGCACTGTTTTTTTTCCCCACTGGCATAAAAGCAAATTTCTAGGTCAGAGTATCTCAGTATAACATGTAATCACAAAGGCCATCGTATCTAAAACCCAATAATTATTGGCCGCTAAACTTCCAGTATTGACTAAGAGTCTTGAGCACCCCATCTAGACCATGATCTAATCAATGTTGATGCTTCTGAAAATGCAAAACACTCCTTTTCTAAAGAATCAGTTCTGAATTACTTTGTTAAGAAATTGTTATATTGGTCTTGGTTTCAACAGAATCTACGCTGTCAGCTGGGAATTCTAGCCTGTTTGGTTTACCAGATGCTGTTCGAGTCAAAGAATCATAGCGTTATATAACATGGAAACAGACCATTCAGCCCAACTCGTCTATGCCAACCAAGTTGACTACCTGAACTAAGGTAGACAAAAATGCTGGAGAAACTCAGCGGGTTCGACAGCATTTATGGAGCGAAGGAAATAGGCAACGGTTCAGGTTGGTTAATGCGGACCGAGCGGAGGTGTTCGGCAAAGCGATCGCCAAGCCTACGCTTGGTCTAACCGATGCTTGACTACCTGAACTAGTTACATTTGCCTACATTTGGCCTCTGTCAAACTTTCATATCCACATACCTGTCCAAATATCTTCTGAATGTTGTAATCGTACTTGCCTATACCACTTCGTCTAGCAACTTATTCCATAAATTTATCACCCTCTATTTATCACCCACATATATGGAATGGCAGGCCCCTATAAATATTTCCCCTTTCACCTTCAACCATCATAAGTTCATTCTTTTGAATTCCAAAAACTATAGGGCCATTTAGGTCCTTATTTCATCAGACAGCTCTCACATCAGAGGAATCAGTCCAGTAAATCTGGACTGCACTGACTCTAAAATAAGTACCATTTTGATCACTTTACCATAACTTCAAAGCAGGAAAACATTAATAGTAGCTGAATAATTAATAAATGGTGTCAATTTTTTAACTGAATTTCTGATATGTTGATATTTAAAACAATGCTTCTAAGTAGTCGATGTTTCTATACTAAAGAGATAAGATAAACATCTACTCTCTTGAAATATCACCAACCAAATGCAGAAGCAATATTCTGAGTGACTAAAACTCAGGAGGTTCCAAGTTATTCTGCCATTTTCCAATATTCAAGCAGTTTCGAAGTTACACTCCATTTTCTATTGCTCAGGGATTCTGAGATAATATTCCCATTTTCTAATGGTCGGGCATCCCGCGATATACTCCTACCTTCTAACAATCAAAGACCTTGGGATAAACTCCCAGTATCTCACACTTGGGAGATTATGAGACACCCTCCCAGTAGGCTGAAGCAAAATTCCAAATGATAAATGTAATAGGAAAAATATTGAGAATTTGCTTTCCATGGACAGAAGCCAAGTATTTCCACATACTTTAAAAATAAGGTTTAAATCCATAATAAAATCCATCAAACAGATGAAATCAATAACAGACATGCCAGTCAAGAAAGACATAATGAAATTATCAAACACGTTGACCTCGGTTTTTATTTTCTTTAACTTGTCAATCTGCCATGTTCCTTGAAAGGCTTTGTAGACTGAAGCTAATGCAGACAAGAATGATTGGTGGCTAATGCCCAGCTCGCCCCTGTTTACTATTATATTACATTGACAAATCAGCTCTGACAGCCTGTCTATTGCCCTGCTCCTTTGGGTTTCATTCAGTGAATTTGAATTCTGGAGTGGATACAACAGAGGGTCCTCTCTTTACAGCTTAAAGCTGTATACTGCCGTTAAACATCACAGTGCGTGCAGTTGTTACAAAGTGAAACTTTGACCCCACTCTCAGCAGTTGGTGAACAGAAATAAATGTTATTGTTGTGTCTTGTAGTTTGGGCTTAGTTCAGCTGTGAAGTAGCTTAAGCGAATCACTCAAAATCTGCTTGTAGGTTCAGACATAAATAATTTAGTTATGCAATGTTCAGCTCTGGGTGGGTGATGCACAATACCTTGCGTGCAAGTTTTTGGAGGGCATGTGCCTACTTTCTTTTTGGTGTGAGGGTGAAAGCAAATACAGAAAATTTTAAATTGTTTATTGAAAGGTGGGATGTATGCCTGCAATCCACTCTTTCACACAACCTTGTAATATTGATCACACCATAGTACCTTTTTTAAAACCATTTATAGACAATAGACAATTGGTGCAGTAGGCCATTAAAGCCAGCACCTTGTGCTATCACATACTATGTCTTTGCCAGCTAAAAAGCAGAGCAAATGTTTTGGGTTACACAATGGTCATCCCAACCTGTCATCCCAAAGTGCAGTTACATACCATATTAAAACCAAGATATCTAAAACATATTCAGTAAAGATCACATCAGAAAAATGTACATGTTCCACCTAGAATTAAAAAAAATAATGATGTTTTAGATGGTGGCATTGTTCAAGATTGTGAGGAATAAATTCTGGGCAAAGAAACAAAACATTCTAATCAATTAATTATTTTATCTGACCAAATATGGATAAATTATGAAGAGCAAGTAAATAACTCGTTTTAATGAGGCAGTTCGAAGGGAAGGACCATCATCTGTATTTAATCTAATAGTTGAAGTTAGTATCAAACTTAAAGTTACAGCATTCAATTTCACAAAGACATGTGACAGATCAGAGGACTGTACAGAATGTTAAAACAAAGCAGCAAAATGTATAAAAGCAATGAAAAATTAGAGTTCAAGAAAAAGTGAGCCAGTTATGTAAAAACAAAGTAAAAACTTTTATAGATATTTTTAAAAGAGCTAACCAAATGAGGGTGGGTAATATATATATATATATAGTGAGTCTGGGGAATTAATAACAGAAAACCGAAAGATGGCAGATAAATCAAACAGATATTTTACGTCAATCTTCAGTGTAAAGGATGCAAGTAACATCCCGGAAATAGATGGAAATCATGTTTGTAAGGGAGGAACAGAGGAAAATTACCATCAAAGGGCAGTCATACTGAGCAAATTGTGGGAGCTGCAAGCTGGCATGTCTCCTGATAGTCTTCATCCTGGGATCTTACAAAAGGTAGCTTAGGAGGTAATTGATGCATTGGTTTTAGTTTTCTAAAATTCTTTAAATTTGAGAAAGTTCACATGGATTGGAATATAGCATATATAACTCCTTCATTTAAAATGTGAAACAGAAAGCAGCTATTTGAACAACAGCCCCAGAAAAAATATTATAAGCTATTACTAATGATGTTATGGAAGGGCACAGAAAAGTTCAAAGTAATACAGTACGGTAAAGTCAGCACAACTTTGCAAAAGGAAAATAATGTTTTACCATTTTATTGGTCTTCTCTGAAAAGGTGATACGCACAGTGGATAAGAGGAAATGGAAAATTGACCACATTTTAATTTTCCAAGGCTAAGGTTCCACAGAATAGGTCATTGCCTGGGCTACAACACCCCCCAGTGCCTTGAGTTATTCTGCCAATAATGACCAAGGCAGTGGATGCATGGGAAAATCATCACCTGCATGTTCCCTTCAAGTCACACATGCAAGCAGGCAGGCATGTTTAGTAACTGACTTGGAAGTCTTTCATTATTTGGACCTAAATCTTGTTACACCCCAAACAGCAGTGTGGGTACGTTCAATTGGAGGACTACAGGGATTCAAAAAGGTGACAGACCTTTTCAAGGACAATTAGAGGTGGGCAATAAACAGTAGCTTTGCCAGCAATTTCCAGATTCCATAAAAATAGAGGAACTATTATCCAAGTATTATCTTATTCCAAGCATAAGTAACAGAGTTATGTATCATCTTGGTATAAGTAAACATCAGAATATCAATGAATCTGGAATGGAATACGTTGTCACATGTGACTAGGCACAGTGAGATTTTTTGCTTGCATACCCAATGTATACAAATAGCAGCCACCTACAGCGCTGACAACGTTACAAAGCACGCTGGTGCCTCCTTTTGTCCCTCCCCCCACCAGCAATTCCCCATTATCCTTTGTTCTCCCACCCTCACTTGTAGTTCCCTCCCTTGCAATCTTAAGTCTATTGGATAAATCAAACATCTTAATAAACTAACCTGAAGACTGGACGCTCACTTGAAGTACAAGTAAGCAGCAAATATATCATGGGAACATTCCACGTTGACATTTTTCAAAATAATATAATTTTTTTGCAGTAATTTCAAGACGCAAAAAATGAAATATTTTAATTATAATGATGACTATCCAATGGTTAGAAATGGTAACAAAAATGGAAGTCTCAAATGACTGGGTTACTGTTTCAAGTACCTGTACACAAATGCCCATTGTTATGAAGGTAGTAGCCAGGCCTACAGGAACACTTAAAGCTGCCAATCACATTCTGACACCTTTGTTGACACGGGGACCCGTTTCCTGCACATTCATCGATATCTGCAACACAACACCTTGGAATTAGATTATATTATGATAACTTTGGTGTTATTACTCCCTGTGAATCTCACTGAATTAACTTTGAATAAACATGCTGATGAATAGAATCATGAAAGAGAACTGGTAGGTATGTTACAAAACCTACCTGAATCGCCATTGGGAATCTGCCTTCAGCCATGTCCGCGATTTTGGCGCTGTTTGGAGGGGGCGGGTTTAAAACGCGATTTTTACTAGGCTGTACTAATCGCACATGTTCAGCCTAGTAAATCATTAACGAAAAATCGCTGCAAGACCCGGTCGCAAAAGGTATTATTAGTTTTATAGGCCTCGATAATATAGTTATAATAATTTTAAAATTACTGTTTCATTCCGCAACCTCTCGCAGCCCCAGGGTTTTATAAAGCAAACAATTAAAGGTATGTACCTTATTTTTACATTAAATGGGGCATATATATAACCCTGTATATCAAGTTATCTATAACGAATAGTTCATTTTGGGCTTTTTATATCCCACAGTATTTTTCTCGGCATTTGAGGGCACTAATCCAGCGCTATGTCAACGTTCTAAACCAGCGCGTTCCACATGAACCCACTAGAAAGCCGATTTAAATGGGCATTTATTTACAGCAATTGAACACTAAATTCCTTCCATTTGGCCTAAAAATTAATGTAAATTAGATATAAAAATCATGTTATATTGTGAATTATTTGTGAGTAATCTTTGGACACTTAGGCTATTTAAAAAAGTTAATCTTTCCTTAAGAAATGGGCTTTTGATTATCCAAGATCACAGCTTTTTTGTAATGTCCATTGAAAATCAATAGGGAACAAGATGCTAATTTCCGAGTATGAAAATGGTCATAACTTTTTTAATACTTGAGATATGAAAGTGAATTTGGTGTCAAATTAAACTTATTGTTATGCTTTATCTGATGGGATAAATTGCAGACTTGATTTTTTAAATCTCAAAATTTTGTAACATTGCTAGAACTGGAGGACGGATATGGCTGGACATTGCGTATTTGTAGAAACAAAGAACTGCAGATGCTGGTAGTTTGATTAGCACTGTATAAATTAGATTCTTTAAGTAGGTATGTTACAAAACTTACCTTCAGCGGCGCTGCAGTTCTGTCACTGGCCGTGTGCGCGACTTTGGCGCCTTTGCGGAGGGGGGTGGGATTAAAATGCCGTTTCCGCCTGTCTGTCTGAGATATATTATCTCGGGCTGCCAGCTGATGCTGAAAATTCGTTCCGACTGCCGTTCTCTGAATTTTTATTTAAACCGCGGTACAATTTCAGCGCTGGTGTAAAATAAAAATCAACTTCTAACGCCGTCAACGCCGATTATGGGACGGATCTCACGGACGGGACAAAGCAAGGTAAGTTGTTTATTTTACATATAAACTTGCTTCTTAGGATGCCTTTAATCAAAATTTCATGTTGCGAAAATTGGATTTGGGCCCCATACGAACCAGCAGTGTTTTTCCTGCTGATATGGGGTTTAAATTGACCACAAACCGCAACGTTCCAATCGATCGCGTTCCACAAAAACCCACTCGCAAGATGATTAAAATGGCCATTAATTTATGGGAATTAAACACTAAATTCCTTCCATTTGGCCTATAAATTCATGACAATCAGAATTTTAAATATCATGTTCTATTGTGAATGCTTGTGTGAATGTTATTTGGACACTTAGGCTATTTAAAAATGTTAACCTTTTCTTAAGAAATGGATAGATGTTTAGATCTAGGAATTTAATTTTATAATTAGCTACAATTATGTAACTAACTAATTATATGCTTTAATTTCAGGTCATCCAAGTAAGATTGTTTCATATTTGTTTCAGAATGTTTCAATCTATAATAACTGAAAATTTCTTTCAGTTCTCTTAATTTTTAAGAAAGTTATGGGCTTTTGACTGTCCTCGATCACAGCTTTTGAGTTAAGTCACTGGAAAAGCAATAGGAAACAAGATGCTAATTTCAGAGTATGAAAATGGCCATAACTTTTTTAATACTGAAGATATGAAAGTGAATTAGGTGTCAAGTTAAACATCTTGTTATGCTTTATCTGATGGGATAAATTGCAGACATGATTTTTTAAATCTCAAAATGTTGTAACATTTCTACTTTAAGATGTTGTCTACACTCTTCATTGTGGAGTTTTAAATATTGCTTTCCCCATTGAACTTTGAGTGCTGTCTGAGTGAAATACACACGGTGCACAATGTGATACAGACGATGAACAGGAAGGTTGGCGCTGTAATTAAGACGGAGAAAGCACAGTGTACGGGAAGGGTCACGTAAGCCCTTTAAAAGAGGGTGGGAGTGGGGGGGGGGGAGAAGGAGTGGAGGCAACTTTTAAGAAGCCAGTGATACACAGCTGTGAAGCTTGACAGACATTAACATTACCGGTTGGTTATCCTTGGTTCTGATATCTACTGCTTACGTTTTTTTTCCCAATGAGCCAATGAAATTCACCGGTCAGCACCGGCTACAACCTACAAGAACCTATGATAACCTTCGACCTCCTGGCAACCCACTACCATAGCACCTACCACACAAGAATTCTCACTACTCTCCATGGCGGCTTCATTCTGGTCGCCGCTAATTTTTCAACATGTTGCAACATGTTTTCACTTGTTCCCAAAATGCAGGAACTACTCACGACCATGAAGGGGACTACCCGGCAACCACCCGCAAACATGTGGCGACCATGCAGTTGCCTAAAAAGTCGCCTAAGTGGGACAGGTCCATTAATGTTCCAAATCCAACAGAAAGTGCAAAACTATGTTCATTTTAAATTCAGTGAGGGTGAAAAAAGGCACGAGGATAAATGGAATATTTCTGAAAGGATGAGGTCAGGGGGATTCAAGCGATTCCATTGTTGACAAAGCCATCTGATTAATGAGAACAGTTAGAGAGAAAGAAAACAAAGGGACAATTTGAAGCAGAAAAGTAATCTGAAGAAGGAGCCCGACCCAAAACATCATCTATCGATGTTCTCCAAAGGTGCTGCCTGATCCACTGGGTTACTCCAGAACTGCGTCTCTTTTTTAAAAAAGAGCTTGAAATGCAGGTCAGAAGCTTAGAGTCATAGTCATAGAGTTATACAGTGTGGAAACAGGCCCTTCGGCCAAACTGTGTGTGTGTGTGTGTGTGTGTGTGTGTGTGTGTGTGTGTGTGTGTGTGTGTGTGTGTGTGTGTGTGTGTGTGTGTGTGTGTGTGTGTGTGTGTGATGGCGCTGGCCGCCCCCACCCACCCCGCAACCGCGCGTTGAGGGGACGGGATCCAACGGGTCCCCCTTGGTCTAGTAACCTTTAGTATTTAGGGGAATTAATGTAAATCACTGAACCACTTTAAACATTTTTCAAAAGTATGTGCATGTAATTGTTCACATTGTAGAATTTGACAGCTACCTAATTAACAACATCAGCCTTTTAAAATTACATTTGATGTCAAACCACTCAGAGAATATATAACTAATTTTTAGCAGCAACCTTGAAATGGGGCTTTTAATTATGAAATGAACTGATGATATAGCCAAGTGGGGGAATTTCTTTTCAGTTCCCAAAACCTGGAATCCATTCATCAGTTCAGCACTCTGGTTAAAAAGCAGAATTGTGAAACAAAGGCTTGGTGCACATATGCTGAATTTACCTTCCAAATGATTCATCTTACATAGATAAATCTCTGTAACATTGTGAGGAGAGAAGGGAATGAAAAGAAATAGCAGAAAATAGGGCCTCAAACTTTCTTAAACTAAGAATTTTTTCATGAAGAAATCGTAAATGCAAAACAATTTCCTCTTTTACCAGTATTAAAATTAGGGCTTGAAAACAAAGTGAAAGAATTTACCCAATGGTTTATAATTAACCAGTATACATGATTCACTCCCTCTACCTTTTTTTCTTTCCGCATTAGCCTCTCCCTTTTTTAACCTGGCTGTGTGCCTCGTTATTAAATGAATAACTTTTCCAAATTCATGTAATAAGTTATTGAATGGAAATATTGATTCTGTTTCTCTGTGCACTGATGCTGTGCCAGGAGTGAACTGTGTCCAGCAGGTGTTTTTTTTTTTAAGCTCAAATGTCCAGCATTTCCACCTCACTTTAATTCTAGGGAATTTTACTTCTAAATTATTCGTACGGCATAATCAGTCACAGTAGGTGTGCAGTCACAGGAAATTCTCGGGTGTGCTTTTGGATTGGAAAGCAAAAATATGCAGGTCTGAAGGTCTCAAATAAAAACAATGTGCAAGTTCTTATGAAGGGTCATCAATCCGAAACATTAACCAGATTTCCCTCTCCACAGATACATTTGTTCTGAGAACTCCATTTTAATGTGGAAATCCAGGGAAATGGAATTCAGTTAAGTGCTACACAATTTCTCACTCTCCACACAGGTACTATGCTGTGTGTTAATCTTGGCCAAATGAAATTGTCCAGTTTGGCACATTTATGCTAAAGTGGTTTGTTTTGCGGTCTTGATTTGATTTCAAGGATTCTTTTTCAGCTTTTGTTTCTAAGAACTGTATTCATGATAGCAATGTGTTTTACTTCAAAGTTTTTTTTTAATTTTACGAGCATAATGATGCTGATGACAGAAATGTGTGTTAAGACAGAAAATGCTGCAATACTCATCAGCTTAAATGGCATGTGGAGGGAGAAACAGAGTTAGCATTTCAGGTTGATGACATTTCATTTTAAATAGGAAAACGGAAGAAAAAGCATTCATGTATGCAACTGCATTGATATATTAATATGAATATATATTAATATCAATATATTAATATACATTAATAGATTGATGAAATCTAAGTATCCACATAGAATCTACACTGCAATTCATGTTGTCGGATCAAATAATTAACATGGTCCGAGGCACAGCATTTCCAGCAGATTCATCTGTGACTTTTACTCCATCATAAAGTCAGAAATGGGGTTGCCCCTTGATGAACATGTCGAGTTCCATTTGTAATTCAGCAGAAAATAAAGCAGTCTGTTCACATTCAGCAAGATAAGTCAACGCAGGCTGGTAAGTTGCAAATGGCATTACAGACATGGGAATTATGCAATAATAATTTCCAATGATATCAATAGTCAATAGTCAATTTATTTGTCATTTGGACCCCTGGAGGTCCAAATGAAATGGCGTTTCTGCAGCCATACATTACACACAAATAGACCACAGACACAACACAATTACATCTCACATAAACATCCATCACATAGCTGTGATGGAAGGCCAAAAAAAAACTTTATCTCTCCACTACACTCTCTCCCCCCCCCCCCCCGATGTCAGAGTCAAAGTCAAAGCCCCCGGCTGGCGATGGCGATTGTCCCGCGGCCATTAAAGCCACGCCGGGTGGTTCTAGGTCGCACACCGGGTCTTGGTGTTAGAGCCCCCGGTGTGCGCTCGCACAGTCCCGCGGCCGTTCCAGCCGCGCGGGGCAGTGATGTAGGCCCCGCTCCAGGAGCTCTTCGACCCCGCAACTCGGGCGGGAGAAGTCGCCGTTGCAGGAGCCCCGAAAAGCGGTCTCCCTCCAGGGAGCCGCGGGCTCCCGGTGCCGTCGTCCGCAGACCCGCAGCAGCAGCCTCCCAATCTCCGGAGGTCGGGCAGCAGCAGCAGCAGCAGCAGCGCTCCTCCACCGCTCCACCCGCTCCGGTCTCGGCCAGCTCCGCGACGGTGAGGTGAGTCGGCACCCGAGTCCCCGGCTTCTTCCTGTTGGAGGCCGCTCCTCGTTGCGGCCTCAACGACAACGGAGACCCGACGAGAAAAGGTCGGGTCTCCAGTGCAGGGAGAGATTTAAAAATGTTTCCCCCCCCCCTCCCACCCCACCCCCGCCCCCCACACACACACACACCCCCACATAAAATAACAAAAACTACATTAAAACACAGACAAAAAATAATAAAAACGCGGACAGGCTGCAGAGGCCGCTGCTGACCAGAGTCGCGCCGCCGATATACAAGGTTCCTCATATTGACATCAACTTTATTGCCATTGTTATGTTATCCACATCAGTTTCCGTGAACTGTCCAAATCTGTACAAAACAGCCACCTAGGTTGTTATGACAGCAGCAGATTAGACATTGGGGCGTTCTGTGGTAAGGAACTTCCCTCCAAAGCCCAGCCATTATCTTTCATGTTACGTCAGGAATATGATGCACATGAGTAATCTCTACTCAAATAAATGAGTGCACTTCCAATAAAATTCAAAGTTCAAAGCAGCTCACTTTATTAATACCTGATCCACCAATTTGAGCATATTCTCTCCTCACTTTCAGTGCACAGTAATGTCACCATGCATCTTTTGCAATGTACAGTCAGTAATTCATTATTTCTTCTATTCGCAATACCTTCCAAACACATTACTGCTACCACCTGCAAGAGTAAAAGCAGTGGGCAAGTCAGAATAACACTACCTCCAAATTAGACTGAAATAATTTGATAACATTGCTGGATCAAACAGCATTGTGAATGTGTAGGAAAGAACTGTGGCTGCTGGTTTATACCAAAGATAGACACAAAACGCTGGAGTTTTCATTTCAGGCAAATAATAGGTGACATTTTGGGTCGGAACCCTGAAATGTCAGCTACTTTTTCTCCAGAGATGCAGCCTGACAGCATTTTGTGTCTATCTTCAGCAATGTGAATGTGCCTTCTTTAAACAGACTATAATGTTCAAGATGTGTAGGAAGGAACTGCAGATGCTGGTTTATACTGAAGAGAGACACAAAATGCTGGAGTAACTCAGCGGGTCAGGCTGCATCTCTGGAGAAATGGAATAGTTGATGTTTCTGGTCGAGACCCTTCTTCAAACTGAGATTCAGGGGAGAGAGAAATTAGAGATGTGAAAAGGTACAAACAACAAATGAATGAAAGGTACGAAAAGGACAATGTTCAAGAATTGGTTCACCAGCAAGGCAATTAGGGAAGAATATTTAATAAAGATGCCCGTATCAGCCGCACTGATACTTTGTAAATTAAAAAATGTAAAGGTCAGTCAATCTGCAGTGTACAATTGCTCAGGGTATTGCTCTTCAGTGAAAACTGTGGTACCATTCTGCCCACAACAGATGAGACCAAATCATCCACATCACAACATTTCCTAAAGTCTAATCTAAGGAAACGTCGATTGTGAAATGGATTGTGTCTTTCAAGAGCGGGCAAGATGTGATGAATAAGTGAAGAGGAATTGGCTCCATTGCCTCTTCCATTGTCAGAGTGAGTCTAAATGCAAATTGGAGGAACAGCATCTCATATTTTGCTTGGGTAGCTTACAGCCCAGTGGTATCAATATTGATTTCTCTAACTTCAAGTAACCAAATAACTCATCCATTCCTTCTCTCTCCATCCCTCCCACTTCAAAGTCGTCTTGTTGAGTCATTGTCTGTACTTGTTCTCACCGAGCAACAGCTAACAATTGCCTGTTTCCTTTATCATCGTTACCTTTTTGCATTTCTTTCATTCATAGTTTTATATCTCTCTACATCACCATTTTTTATCTCTTGTTTCCCTTTTCCCTGACTCTCAGTCTTAAGAAGGGTCTTGACCCGAAATGTCACTTATTCCTTTTCTCCAGAGATGTTGTCTATTCCGCTGAGTTACTCCAGCTTTTTTTGTCTATCTCCTGTGCTGGTTCTGCTGGGACTGACCTCAAGTAACTTTGACAGTAATAACAGTTTTAAAACGTTTGCTGCTCGGTCATTGTGATTTGTTTCTGGAACTTTTTGCTCCTCGCAGGCCATCTGTGCCAAGTGGATGAGATCATGTGGCCACTTCATTTAAATCTATTTTACATTACTATTTTACGCTTTACAGCACCAGAGTTTATTACCGACCTCTTTAGACACCAGAGATACTGCACGGAAACAGCCCTTTCGGCCCACCGAGTCGACCAGCGATCACCCCCTACACTACCACTATCCTACACACTGGGGACAACTTAAATTTTTTTTTACCAAAGCCAATTAACCTACAAACATATACAACTTTGGAGTGTAGAAGGAAACCAGAGCACCCAGAGAAAACACCACAGTCACAGAGAGAACGTACAAACTCCATACAGACAGCGCCAGCAGTCAGGGTCGAACCTGGGTCACTGGCGCTATAAGGCAGCAACTCTACTGCTGCGCTACTGTGCTGTACTCATTTTACTTGATGTCACAAACCTACCTTCTCATAATCTATGTTATACTTCATCCAAGGAAGATCAAGGAGCAACATGGAAGAAACAATTCTATAATTGATCATTGTTATTCTGGTGGGGGCGCTGTCCTGTACGGCTGCCAGTCCTACAGCTGTCCGCTTTTTTCACTTCTTTTTTATTATTTTTAGTACGTTAAAGTGTGTAGTCGGGGGGTCTAATCTTTTTATGTGTGGAGGGTGGTGGGGGGGAAGGGGGGAACTGCTTTTTCAAGTCCCTACCTGGTCGGGAGGCTGCCTTCCTCCGAGCAGCACCTTCGACCTGTCCTCGCGGCCTACCAGCGGGTTCTGGAGTGATGTTTCCTGAGGGGACCTGGCCAGAACCTCGGCTTTGGCGGCGGCACAGCGCTGGGCGCGGAGCGGGTGATGTCTTGCCTGGGTTGCCGCGCTGGAACTCCAGCATGCTGGGACCGCCGATAAAAAACATCGTGGAGCCGTGGTTCTGTGGAGCGGTCAGCTGCGGCGCTGAACTTTACATCCCGGAGCCTGGGATCTCTCGCCGAGATCGCCAGTGTGTGATCTGCGTGAAGCTCCGTCCAGCGCGGTCTGTTGGCTTGGAAGCCGCGGTCTCCGGTAAGAAGGCGGTCATTCCTGGCACCCCAAGCCGCTGAGGGTTCTCCCGACGACGCCAGAGTACCATCACCCGGCGAGAACGGCCGGGAACATCGGGCCCCGTAATGGCGACTGTGGAGGCCTCAATAGGCCCGACTCTGGGTGGACAAGAGGATGGGGACTGGACTTTGTGCCTTCCCTTACAGTGAGAACCACTGTGGGGGGATGTTTTTATGTTTTAATGTTAAACATCTTGAATGCTGTGTTGTATTTTTATTAGTGTGCTGCAAGGACATCTGAATTTCCCCTGAATAAGGGGATTAATAAAGTAATATCTATCTATCTAGTAATATCTATTGTTGCACTTAACTCATTCAATTTGATCTTTGACCCATAATTCAAAAAAGCAACTTGTTAAGAACAATATTTGTTTGCAATGTTCCCTAAAAAAATTCTGAAATATTAGTCTTTGTGGCATGCATAACTTTACCCACTCCAAGTTCAGATCTTTCCATCATGATATCACTGCAGCCCCTGTACATATGCACTGTACAATACACATTACTATTCAAAGATCAGTACAGTGGTCTGTCCAGTGACTGTATTAAACAATGGTCTAAGAATAGGTAGCAAATGAAGCTATCTATAAATTGGATTTTGACTTTGGCCAGTAGCCAGCTGGCAATCGGCCATGTCTTTCCAAACAGAGCCTGCTGGGGAATGCATTTGGCAAGCTGACAGTTCTCTGTCACAACCCATCTACTAGATAAATCTATCTGCAGGCAGCATCAGTCCCACAGCTACTGTTTCAAAGAGACCTGATAGCACAAGACAGCAATAAAGAGCTTCCACAATCTAGCCTAAACTAACAAGTCAGACATAATTATCCCCAGCAGTCTAACATTTGACCAAGTTAACCATTGGGCGGGGATACGTTAGTTTGATTGATCAAAAGAGATAATTAATATAATGACAAGGGTAGGGTATATGCTATGCAATCTTACACATGTATTCCATGCATTCTCCATGGGCCCGAATATTCAATGTTGGGGGATCAATGAGACCTGCAGAAAAATATCTTATTTTGTTCCCACAGTCATGGCAAAAATGAGAGAAACCTCTGGCTCATAGCCTGTTATAATGCTAGGTTAATGTAACATTTTCAATTCTAGATTATGGAACATTTATTGAAAGCAAGTTCTCAACTCCCAATGCACATAGATTTTTTTTGTTCACTTCTACTGCTGAAAATGTCCCTTGATGCATAGATGCAACCAGCCCTCCAATAGCTTAACAAGTGGTCAGTCTCAAGTGAACAAGTGTTGACTGGTTACTTGACTGCACAGGGGCAAATAATCAAGCCCAATCTTGCTCTCTCCCGGGGAAGGTGATTTCCAGTGACTATTGAGAGCGGATAATTTGCTGCTTGCCTGACAGCTTGTCCAGATGGCGAGTGCAATTGTTTTGCAAGAACATTTCCATGGAAAAAATTTGTTTCTGTCATTTGACCCTCAAAATTACCACTCTGCAAACAGCTGCAATAATCAGTATCTCACACTAATCAAGTTACTGAACTGCATATAGAAGTGCTTGAAAAGGTGAGCAAAATTATAAATGCTGCTTAGTAGTAAATGGAGTGGTTTGGATTCAGGGTGTAAGATCTATTTGGTCCCAAGGATCATTCTTCACGAATAGAATTCTTCAATCTTTATATCACAAATAGGCAGTGAACGTGACTGCAGATAAATGTGTAATGGTGCTAAAGTGTAGATGGTCGAGAACTTTAAGTTCCTTGGCGTAAATATCACCAACAATTTGTTGTCCTGGACCAACCACATTGAAGTTAGGGCGAAGGAAGCACACCAACCTCCTCAAAAGACTACGCAAGTTAAGCATGTTACCATTGAATCTTGCCAACTTCTACAAATGCACTGCAGAAAACATCCTATTGGGATGCATCAACTTGGTTTGGCAACAGCTCTGCCGACGCTGACAAGAAATTGCAGCAATGTTGTTGTGATCCAGCCCATCACACAAACTAGTCTTCCTCCCCACTGTCTTCATCCACACTTCACACTGCCTCTCGGGAAAGTGGCTAACATAATGAAAGTCCATTTTCACCCCAGAATATTCTGTCTACTCCCATCGGGCAGAAGATGCAAAAGCTTGTAAGCACATCTCATCAGATGCAGGAACGGCTTCTTCCTCGCTGTTATCAGACAGCTGAACAATCCTCCAAAAAGCTGGTGTCCAGTCCCAATCTTCCAACCTACCTCATTGCAGACCTGGTAATTTTTTTATCTGTACTTTCTTTGTAACACTATCATGCTGTAACATTATATTCTGCACTCTGGTATTTTTCTCTTTGCCTTCCTGTTGTATTAGTGTGCATGGCTAGATTGTGTTCAGGTATAGTATGATTTGATTTCACCAGATAGCACACAAGTAAAGCTTGTCACTGTATCTTGATACACATGACAATAATAAATAATGCAATACAATGTGAATATTCTGTGTCTAAAAAGCTTGAATTCAAAAAATGGTTTCACACGAAACAGTACTGTCTGAAAAACAACAAAAAATATTTGGCCATTGAAATCACATCTGAAAAAACCCATGGCTGAAAGCTCTAGGAAAGGAATTGTAAATAGTACCAGTCATGGATAAGATCAAGGCTTTTCAAGGAAATGAATGTCAAATGTACACTTGGTCATGCTTGCATCAATGCCAATATAAATGGAACTAACTTGCAACTCCCTACCTGTGTAAATAAAATTGCTTATGGATGCACGAATACATCAGGAAAATCTGAGCCAGAACACAAACACTTTCATGCTTTGAGATATAACAAAACCATTGCAATTAAGTATACTTTCAACTATCTTGCTGATATTGTTATTCTCTTTCACTATGTCGCTGTTTCCCTGCCGACATCTGCATCTCAACTTGCTAGGCTCATGGGCCTTTCAGTCTCATTCTCCTGATCTTGTACCATATCAGGGATAGGAAGTCCTATCTGATTTACAACAACAGCATGCACCAGGTGTTTCATTTTGTTGCCGAGTCATGTAAAACCTAAAGTGCTTAAGTTAAAAAAAAAGTTCAATTTTATAAGCATTCTCGCTGAAGGGAAAAATAAATGACCAAAGCACAAAATGAAAGATTCTGTGAGTAGGTGAGAGTCAACTGAGCGATGAAGTGGAAAGAAATCTTGCACCATAGTGTGAGCTGATGACAACCTTCCACCAATCATCACCACCTCCTATCCCCTTGAGTACAGTCAAAGATTTCCTTGCAGGAACATTTGTTTATAGATAATGGGGAAAACAAAACAGGGAACAGTAACTCTTCCAATGAGGCTTTTATTTCAATATTTAAAAAACATATGGGTTAATGAAGTTTGGTATACGACTCAGTATTGCAAGACAGAGCATATGTTCCTGATGGTAAGCAGGCCAAAAACATGAACAATGCCATCTATTGTAATGATGACAACCCTTATGTCAATAATAATGTATTTAGTCTGAAACTGGATCTCAGTGGCAGAAGAGAAGGGTTTGTCCAAAGTAATGTCCAACCTAAAACGGATTGTTTCGCATGCGTCTTGAACTTTTTGATTGGCAGGCAGTAGAGGAAGAAAAACATTCGTTTTCATAGAACAGGTCATTTATTTTTAGTACCCCTGCTGTTAGCAGGTTATTACCAAAAGAAAATGATTCTGTAAAATGTTTCTGCAGTAGGAAATACTATGCATGAATACATGCAAATACTCGCATTCTCTTTTGCACACTGGTTCTTTTGAACAATAGGAATGGCCAACAAAGTTTAAAATCAGTTATCCCAATATTGTAATTTCTTCCTTAGTACTTCAAAAATCACATATTTTGGTCATGCTGACTTGGGCCAAGATTGTCCTGTGATTGCGAGTTGGTGTGGGACAAAAGGTGCGTGTGATCACATCACTGTCCCATTCACATTTATCAACATTCAGCTCTCAAGTACACATGGAGCAGGGCTGCGAGCAATATCATTGCTGTTCATTGATTACTATGGTAATCGGAAAATTAGATTGTACAATGGATGGTGTCTTTCAAGAGTGGGCAAGATGTGATGAATAACTGAAGAAAAATTGGCATATTGTTGGATATATCCACGGATATTTCACTTGCTCAAATGAGTCCAGTGGGGACCAGTGGACTAAAAACAGGAAGTTCCACAAGAGGATGCTACAAGAATGGAAAGTCACAGTGGAGATTTTCCTTTCAAGCTCAGGCCCTTGAACGAGCAATTTGCAGGAAAAATATTTCATAAACTTGAATTTCATAGTTTGCATACTGCATCACCAGTAGTTGGCTCATAGAATTTTACAGAAACTTCCGCTATATCTACAATCGATGGGATGTTGGGAGACAGTTCCTGGCGCATGATGATTATCTACTATGAGGTATTGGGTGTAGAGTACTGACATGGATAGAAAATTGGTTGGCAGACAGGAAACAAAGAGTAGGGATTAACAGGTCCCTTTCAGAACGGCAGGCAGTGACTAGTGGGGTACCACAAGGCTCGGTGCTGGGACCGCACCTATTTACAATTTGCATCAATGATTTAGATGAAGGGATTCAAAGTAACATGAGCAAATTTGCAGATGACACAAAGCTGGGTGGCAGTGTGAAATGTGAGGAGGATGCTATGAGAATGCAAGGTGACTTGGACAGGTTGGATGAGTAGGCAGATGCATGGCATATGCAGTTTAATGTGGATAAATGTGAGATTATCCACTTTGGTAGCAAAAACAGGAATGCAGATTATTATCTAAATGGTGTCAAGTTGGGAAAAGGGGAAGTGCAACGGGATCTGGATGCCCTTGTTCATCAGTCACTGAAAGTAAGCATGCAGTTACAGCAGGCAGTGAATAAAGCAAATGGCATGTTGGCCTTTATAACAAGAGGAGTTGAGTATAGGAGCAAAGAGGTCCTTCGGCAGTTGTATAGGGCCCTAGTGAGAACACACCTGGAGTATTGTGTGCAGTTTTGGTCCCCTAATTTGAGGAAGGACATTCTTGCTATTGAGGGAGTGCAGCGTAGGTTTATAAGGTTAATTCCCGGGATGGCGAGACTCTCATATGCTGAGAGAATGGAGCGGCTGGGTGTGTATACTCTGGAGTTCAGAAGGATGAGAGGGGATCTTAATGAAACATATAAGATTATTAAGGGGTTGGACACGCTAGAGACAGGAAACATGTTCCCGATGTTGGGGGAGTTCAGAACGAGGGGCCACAGTTTCAGAATAAGGGGTAAGCCATTTAGAACGGAGATGAGGAAACACTTTTTCTCACAGAGAGTTGTGAGTCTATGGAATTCTCTGCCTCAGAGGGCAGTGGAGGCCAGTTCTCTGGATACTTTCAAGAGAGCTAGATAGGGCTCTTAAAGATAGGGGAGTCAGGGGATATGGGGAGAAGGCAGGAGCGGGGTACTGATTGGGGATGATCAGCCATGATCACATTGAATGGCGGTGCTGGCTCGAAGGGCCAAATGCCTACTCCTGCACCTCTATTGTCTATTGTTTCAAGTCAATGACCTTTCCTCAGATCTTCTCTTCATTTTTTTTGTCTCAAAGCCCAGCATCTGCAGTTTTATTTGTAATTCCACTTTTACTCATTTTATCAATGTCAAAAATCACCTTCTGATATTATGGAATTAATTAAAAAAAAGTCAGACCCTGCTTACACCCAGGGGAAGACAATGTGGGATCCAAATACACGAGTCCAAAAAATCCCCAGGGGAAAAGAAATCAAGACAAGTGATGGATGAAACAAAGATCATCCAGGCTGTCCACTACTTGTGGAAGAAAAATATTTGTAGAAACGACTGACATTTGATTTTACAGCATGCATATATATGCATTCCAGCTGTGCTTGCTATCACAAGGTCTAGATCTACGTATACAAATGTTATGTGAACAGCATGACTTGTCTATGTTGCACAGATGCATTTGTATGTTCATGTGTGCAATATGTGAGAATCTATAACTTTGTCACATATAGACAGAGGATTTTAGATCTGCACAGGAGAATCTTGATTGTTGGGATGTGTCCAAGCACGACTGGATTCATGCCTATCATATTCAAGTCTTTCATCAGTGTTTGATCGAATCACAACAGAGGAGACAGAACCAGGTTGTATGCACCCCCATCCTTGCTTCCTCCTTCAACCCTTGTTCTCCCCCTCCTTTCAACCCTAGCCCCAAATCTCCTTTGGAACAAGATATCTTTGTCTGAGGCACAGGTCTAAAGCAAGTAGAACGATTTTTAAAATTTAACAAAGGGAATGATATATATGTTTTTTCCCTCACCCACACAGCTGTGCTTGTCAGGGGAAAGCTGCATTCCTGCTCTGCAGTCGCACACAAATCCGCCTTCCTTATTCACACACTGCCCTTTGCAAGACGCTGTGGAACACTCATTGATATCTGAAAGAGACAAAGGTTGACAACGATGGATAAAAGTCATCACAGAGATAACTCAGAGCAGACATTTGGATGGTACTTTGGTACTCTCTTGGTTTATGTAGCTCACTGGGGGAAAACATGGCTTAGAACAAGGTGCCTTACAAAAAGCGGACAGACTAGACCACAATCAACCTTCTACCTTTGCAACTGATTCCAATGCTGGTTTCAATCATGGTGAAGCCCACAGGACACACACGAGACATCTCTTCACAGCCACCGTGGTTGCAGCTCATATCACAACCATATTCCCCACACCAAGCAGAAACCTCTAATTGAAGAGGAAAAAAAAACATTGTTATAGTATTTTTCATAGCCTCAGTTCATCCCAATGTACATTATACTCTTTTTCATTCAGATTATTTTTTTGTCATATAGTCCAGAGTGCAATAAAATTTCATGTTTACATGAAGTTCAGAATAAACTGTATACATACAGTAATGATAAATACAACCATAAATACCTGACAATTGTAAAACAGCAAAATGGTGCAAAGATTGTAGTGCAATCAGAAGTAGTGCAAAAAAGAGTTAAGTACAATAATGGAATAACCAAATGAATTAGAGTTATGAGTAAGAGTACATGGCAAGTAAAGTCGTCAAGTTTATTGTCATATGCACAAGTAAGATGTTTAGGTTGTTAATGATATGGAAACAAAGGAAATTGAACAGGTTTTTCTGTCAATTCCCATTGATTTGGTTTTACCATAGTGCAACAATGCCACACTCATCCAAATATCAATGATTTCAGCTAATCTGAAAAGGGTCACGACATGAAACGTCACAGTCCTTCTCTCCGGAGATGCTGTCTGTCCCGCGCTGAGTTACATCAGCATTTCATGTCTACCTTCAGTTTAAACCAGCACCTGCAGTTCCTTCCTACATATTAGTAAGCAATATTGGATCAATAGAATCCAGCACTGCGGTGATAATTGACAGGGCAGAAATTTATCAAGACTGAATTTGTCATGCTTTTCTTCAGCAGAAATATGTGAACATTTTTTCATCTTGTTGGATTGAATTGTTTGGCTTGAGGCACTACTAATTTTGGAACACAAGTCTTCAGCATAGCAGCAAAATATTTAATATGTCCCATGTATATAAAGGCTTCCTGATATAATGTGAAGTTTTACTAATTGGCTATGATAATGGTGATAATTCTGAAGCAGAAATGCATCATACCTTCAGCAGCTCTTCCTGTTATGGTTGCTATGTTTCAACTTTATAGTTTCAACTCAGTAATTGAAATTTAAGGATGGAGATAGAAACATAGAGAATAGGTGCAGGAGTAGGCCATTCGGCCCTTCGAGCCTGCACCGCCATTTAATATGATCATGGCTGATCATCCAACTCAGTATCCTGTACCTGCCTTCTCTCCATACCCCCTGATCCCTTTAGCCACAAGGGCCACATCTAACTCCCTCTTAAATATAGCCAATGAACTGGCCTCAACTACCTTCTGTGGCAGAAAATTCCAGAGATTCACCACACTCTGTGTGAAAAATGTTTTCCTCATCTTGGTCCTAAAATATTTCCCCCTTATCCTTAAACTGTGACCCCTTGTTCTGGACTTCCCCAACATCGGGAACAATCTTCCTGCATCTAGCCTGTCCAACCCCTTAAGAATTTTGTAAGTTTCTATAAGATCCCCCCTCAATCTTCTAAATTCTAGCGAGTACAAACCGAGTCTATCCAGTCTTTCTTCATATGAAAGTCCTGACATCCCAGGAATCAGTAAGCAGGAGATGATCTTGCTTAATTGCCCACCTAATTTCACAACATGTTGAAAGGTATTCTCAGTGCAGATCCATTTTTTGAACAGTGACTGTGTGGTAGTCACTTATACTATACACTATACTTATACTGTGACTTTTGTGGTAGATTGGCGAGCACAAGTTCAATTGTTTCTTCCCTTAGTCCCACATGCCCAGCCTGAAAGCTATAGGTTAAATATACTGTGGGTGACCAATGTCTGTGCACACCCAGAGTATTTAATGCAGTACATTGCCCAGTATTTGTTTAAAAAAAAAATATTGATAAATTACACAGTGAACAACAGATTTCCCTGCTTCTGCTTGACCAGGCAACATGGGATATAATTGTTATCACCAGTCAGGCAGTGCTAGTAATGAGTTGTGGCTTGATTAATTTGTGAATACCTCTCCCACTTATCTCTACATCTTATTGTGAGAAACCTTTGAGAGTCAATTGTGATATGTGCAGCTTTGTCACTTCTGAAGTAAATGTATGCAATTGCCAGTGGTCCACTGAGTTTTATTCCGGTCATAGGTTTGCAACAATTTGCTGCCTTTTGAGAAAAAAGTTATGTGTCACCATATTGACATGGGACTGTAGACACTTAGACACAATACCAAGGCCAGCAAGTTCTCACAAAAAGGAAATTAATGAATCATTTGTGATATTACGGCAACCTTAAGGTAGCTTTACTGATTTTGCTAATACTGTATTTTTAATTTCAGTGTTATTTTATTCACCACTCAAATTCACAGATAGCCATTGTGAGAATCAACATCAGATCTCTGAATTATTAGTCCATGGCTTAGGAATGCTAGCACAATACCATATGCACTCTGCTACCACATCTAATTCCGATAAGTTACATAGGAGGACTATTAACTCCCACATCAACAAAATGAAATGCCATTCCTCCCTCAGTCTCAGCTTGCATCAAAAAGATATTTGTGGAACTCAGGAATCCTAACAAAAGCCCTGGGGCAAGAGTTAAACATTTGAGGAAGTGATTAATGAAACTGGTCAGTGATTTTAAAGAAAGCAGGTCAGTGACCAGAGAGGCCAAGTATGATGGTAATGTATTAAAATAGAACACATAGATCACAATTAAAACTATACCAGCCACTGTATTAAATTAACATAATAGGCAGGCTGAGGGAGAATGCTGAAAGAAATTGGTTTAACATCTGGTGAATTTATTCAAGGATATACAACAATTTGGGTGAAAGTAATGTACATGACTGTTTTAAGCAAAATTCTTGGCATGCAGGTTCATGTGGTGCAAAAAGTAAACATGCTGGTAGTGAACGCTATTAAGGCAGCAAAATAGTGTGCTGGCTTTTACTGCAAGTAGGTTGGAGCTTCAGTGAAATTATGCCTGAAGATTGCACAGCTTTGGTCTCTTTACCGAAGCAAGAGTCTACTTGTCTTTGAATCAATGTAGTGAAGCTATATTGGAAGGTTTCCTGGTGTTTAAAAAAAGGTATTTCTATGAGGAGAGATTTAGTAGCCACACAGGAGTTTAGAAGAATGTGATCTCATTGAGATGCACAAGATTCTGAGAGGGTTGACAAATAAGATGCCAAAAAGCTGTTTCCTCTAGCCAGAGTGTCTGCAACTGGAGAACATAATAGATTTTATTTAATCATTTTATTGCATGAGGGGTTGTAAATTGCGGAATTGAGTGCCACAATGGGCTGAGTGCTCAGTCATTAGGTATATTTAAGGTTGAAATCAATAGATTCCTGGACACCACAGCAGAGTCTTCTCCTCCTCTTTTTTAAATGCTGTTATTGTGTATGTTGAGGGCAGCACAGCGGCGCAGCGTTACAGTTGCTGCCCGACAGCGCCACAGTTGCTGCCCGACAGCGCCAGAGACCTGGGTTCGATCCTGACAATGGATGCTGTCTGTCCAGAGCTTTTACGTTGTCCCTGTGACCGCGTGGGTTTTCTCCGGGTACTCCAGTTACCTCCCAATAATTGGTTTCAATAAATTGTAAATTGTCCCTGGTGTGTAGGGTAGTGCTACTGTGTGGGGTGATCGCTGATCACTGGTCAGCGTGGACTCGGTGGACCAAAGGCCCTGTTTCCATACAGTTTCTATGAAGTCTTACCCAGGAGATGAGTCAATGATAGAAAATGCAAACACAAGGAACTGCAGATGGTCGTTTACAAATTAAAAACACAAAGTGCTGGAATAACAGCATCTCTGGAAATCAGGAGTCTGAATAAGGGCCCAGAACTGACATATCAATTTTCCATGTCTTCTAGAGCTGCTGTCTGACCCCTTGCGTTGAGTTGAGTTACTTACATCAACACTTTGTGTTTTTTTTAATAGAAAATGCAAACTAAAAAGGAGCGAGGGGAGTACGGAACTATACTTTAAAACTGATTTAGTCAAAATAAAAAACAGAGTATTTTCGTTAGGGTCAGAATGGGCGGTGGTTGATGGAGTGCTACTGTGTTCAAAACGAGAACTGCTACTGTTTACATTGGAAGCACGCTAAAAGCAAACCTATCTATTCATGTTAACAAATGGCAAGTAACAGAGAACAGATGGACTGGATACTGTAAGAAATAAAAGAAAAAGTAGAAACTGCTCAGTGTGGGAATTTTTAAATAAGAACTCAAATAGCAGAAATATTCTCCAGATATGGAAGCACGAGTGGAAACAAAGTAAAAATTTTGGGCAGTAAATTCTTTTTTGACCTAGGAAGGGTGTTTTAATGCCTGAATTATCAATTGTTCCTCCATTGATGTTGCTTGTTCTGGTGAAAGATTTCAGTTTTTTTGTTCCTTTTATGTTCCAATTTTCAGTTGCACATTGAACATAAAACAGTCAATACTTCAACAGAAATGGGTGCATGTTTAATCTATGTAGTTGTGAGTCAGTGTGTTTACAATAAATATTGGCCCCTAACTTATCCCCCGAGCTGGAAATAGAGATATCAAGGGAAGTCAGATGCAACTGTGAGAACATGAGAGCAAAGTAAAAAAATTGAAACAAACATAATTACATTTTCAAATTCTGTACAAGAAGCAACACGAATATATTCATGAATGTAATGGAAAAAGAGACGAAGAACAAGGACCCAAGCAGGACTGAAACAAGGCAACAACAGCAATGAAGAGATAGGCATAACTTGAACCTGTGTGAATTCACATAGCTACACCTTTGACCTGCAAAAGTGAGTAGAATTAAAGGTAAAATTGATCAATGTAAGAATGTGTTCAGCCAGGCAAAAGAGAATGGTGGTGGAAAGGGTATGTTTAGGTCTCCATTCAAATAAGGTCTCTCAGTTAACCCTTGTGAGTGATAGGGTACAGCACGATTAGTCATCTATTGTAAACAACTCTCTTGCAAGCAGGAACTGGAAATATCAGAGTGCCAGGGAGCATTAGAGGCATCACAGATGAAATTGGGGAATTAAGGAGGACTAAAAATATGGAAACAAAAACAAATCCTGGAAGAACTCAGCCAATCAAGCAGCATCTGTATAAATAATTCTTCCAGCATTTTTTGTTTGTTTCAGATTTCAGAAGTTGCGGTTTTGTTTTCCAGAGAGTCAAGTGAGAAAGAAAAGAGTTTTGAGCAGCAAACACAGGTTGAAACCAGGGTCAACTAGGACAGGGATACAAGTGGATTTTTGGGAGGAGATAGAAGAGTGCTGTGCAGGTTGGGAGACGATGAAGCAGTAGGCTATGGAGGGAAGATCTCCTGAGCGAATGCATTCAATTAATATTTGGGAGACAATGCCCTGCTATTCAGTATTCGGCACATGGTCCAATGAGAAGTGTGAGAAGATGTGAGCTAAGAGGTTAGTTCATCAAACCTCAACCACAGTTGTCTACATGTTTGTTGGTAATATCAAGGTGGGTTCTTATTGAGCAAGCTGAGATAAGAATAAGATGGAGTAAGGGCAGTGGAGAAATTAAACTGGTCAATGTCGCATTGACAGTTAGGGATTAATAGATCTAGAGCCGATGAAAGACTGGAAATACTACGTTCAGTTGAATCAAGAATTCAGGAGATAAATGAGTCCAAAGGCTGTGGTAAAGAATTTTGACCAAAGAAATAGGCATGAAGATGAAGATGGTGAAAAAAGAGTTCAAAGTCATGTTGGGTTCAGATTTTATTTAGACGACAATATATGGGGATGAAGGTGCAACCTCTGATGAGAACTGATAGAAAGGGAAGATTCAAAGGAATGATAAAAACATGGTAAAACGTGGGTTTGAGGATGAGATGGGGTCAGCGGAAAGTGAAGGAGGAGGAGGGGAGGAGGAGGAGGAGGAGGAGGAGGAGGAGAAGGGTCTGGGAGAGCTTTATAGAATTCAAAGCTTTTGAAGTTTATGATCTTATAGGTCTGAAAAAAAAGGAAAATTGTTTGTTGAAATATTTAACACACTGAAGGATAATGTGGATCTGTGGACGGGCAGTTTTTTATTGGAGCAATAAAAGAACTATAAATCCACAACAAAAACATAAAATATTACAAACACAAGCAGCATAACAAGTTTTAAGTTGCCATGAAAGAGGGAAAGGATAAAATGGCCAAAAGGAAAATTCTGTAATTGGGTGGATGGTTGGAATGATTGAATGACAACAGTGATGTTGGAGTCGGGTGAAAGAAGGTGCTAAAGCCTGGTGAATATCAAAACTATGTTTGGGGAAGAATGTAAGTGAAGAAAATCTTAAATAACAGGGAATGCTATTCATGCCAGAGAGAAAGATGTACTATCCAAAATTGCTGAATCCTAGCTTAAACTCCTTAGTTACGCTTTCAGCATGCCTCTGAATATTATTTGCAATAACTTATCTTCTATTTTTTTTAAATTATACCTCTATGATGCAATTTTATTTGTTAAAGCACATTCCCATTGTTCAAAGGCTGTTACTCACCAGTTAAGCCAAAATATTTGGAAGTAATGCAGGTGCGCCCATTGGCTAAGAGTTGATATCCCTGATAACAAAGGCACCTGTAGCTGCCAATGTTGTTCTTACAAATTTGCTGACAAAGGCTTTGTCCTCCATATCGGGAACATTCATCAACATCTAGAAGTAAACACAAGAACGAAGGGCAGTTACCACAAGTCACAGTCATATACATTTCAATTTAGCTATTGCGAGTTCAAAACTTGTGCTCAGATCCAAACACCATTGACTTTCTTGATAAAAAAAAAATTTTTTTTATAAATTTTAATAATGGGATGAAATATGGAATCCTCAAAATACTGGCTAGTGTAGCAAAAACTTTAAAAATTATTTTCTCATCTGGGCAATGCAGAATGGAATTGCATGTTTCTAAGGTTTACATCGTACACTGGTCTCAGGAAATTGAAAGGGAAGGAAATGAACATTTACTCCAGGAAAATTACGAAATGCAATGAGCGGTTCTTTGAATGGTTATTTGTGGCAATCATAGTGTAAAATATGATGTTAAAAAGCAAAATCACGTCCCAATTGAAAGAATTTCAAATTACATTACCCTCATCTCCTGTTGGAAATGTAATCAGTTAAAGGTGATCCTATTTCAATGCTGACTCTTGCTATGAAATGTGTCGATAGGAATTTTTTATCATTGTGGCAGGCTGTGACAGGAAAGATGATGGGAGGAGAGTTTAAGAATTTGCCTCCAGTTCTTAAGGTGTAGACATTGTTCTTTTGATCTATGTGTTGGTTACACAGATTCAAGGTGCATGATTGCTATTAAGAACAAGATGATGTCAGGTTTTAAAATGTCAGCAATATCTACACAGTTTACTGCTATTAACAAAAGTGGAGATGGAAGTAACATTTGGAAGGAAAGATTCTATCAGACACTTCATCAATTGGATATTGAACAATGTTAATGCACTGTGGACGCGACATAATGCAAAATATTTTATCCTGCTATGTTATGTTCTCCGTGAAAAACGCATCATTTGTAAATTGTGATTGAAAATTAAAACCGCATCACTCTTCACCACAGTTTGCACATTGGAAGTGTATTTAAACTAAATGTTCTGATCTAATGATGTTATGGGTACAGTTGTAGCATGTATTCCACATTAGCTTATTACTATAATGCCCTTGGGAAGCCTAGCTTGGCAGGAAGATTAATCAGAAATTTGTACAAGTGTCCAAATTATTTCCTAATAATTTAAATTAATGGCCCAACATTTTTTACAAATAACCATCATTTCTGGTACAGGTAATTGCCAGTTAGGGTTCGTGACACAAGAGTGAGGTTATTTAGACTGAGACTCTAGTGAGGACACAAGTCATATTGATTATGATTAATAATTATAATCAATAATTATCTCCTTCACATTATTGCTAAACAGGATTTTGTTGTGTAAAGCATCGTCCTGTATGCAGCGTGATTCATATTATTTTACTCTACTTAATTTGATCCCAGGTCTTGCTCCAATTCTCTGTACAATCACTTTAAATTGGCTAATGGTATAATAGTAAAGATTCAAAGCTGTAAAAGTTATACTACTTCAGTTTATTGAGCCTTGGATTTTCAGTGCAAATTTGCACTTTTCAATGAAAAAGAAATCTATATTTCATTGCAAGCTAAACATTTATAGATGGATTGCTTGGTATTCTGGCTGATGGACTACGTCTCACTTTCTTAAATAAAAAAGACACAAAGAGCTGGAGTAACTGAGTGGGTCAGACAGCATGCCTGGAAAACACGGACAGGAGACCCTTCAGGTAGGGACTCCCTTTCACTCAGAGTGTAGAAGGGTTCTGACTTGAAAGGTCACCTATCCATGTTGTCCAAGGTTGCTGCCTGACCCGCTGAGTTTTTTTTGCAAATGAGCATCTGTAGTTCCTTGTTTTCTCACTTTCCCATGTTGTTTTCTGAAGATTCATTTCTTGTCCAGACTGTAAATTAGACTGTAAACAAAATGGTGTCCATTATTTATTGGACTAGTTCATTTAATTTTTTTATGAGCTATTTCATGACATCATGCTGCAAGTACAGAATGGAAATATGTATGGTCACTGTTAGCATTTTGAACAGAACAACTGTGCATCCGGTCAGCCATCAGATTGATGAATTGCTAATAAGTAGCTCATATTCGGACCGGGGAGTAAAAAAATCCAATTAAGGGTGATCAGACACATAAATCAACATAATCAAAGATTATAATGAACCAAAAGATTTTGTTGATGGAGTAAAACTAAGTTTTTTTTACAGTCTCTGGCAACAATATAGAGCTGATTGAAAGACAATCCACATTTCCATAAATTAATCTCCAGTGCCAGAAAGAATGTTTGACAATGATGAAAAAGTATCTCATTCTTAAAAATGTGACCAGATAGATATTGTCCACATTTAACTTTCTGGAGTTCACTTTATTGAATGATTGCGAGTTAAATGGTATAGTTCAGTTTTCATGAAGAAACTTGTTTTGGTTAACAACTTTCACATGCTTCAACATTGCCTCTCCACAAGTTGCACATAAACAATAGTTTTGTTGGCTTTCCTGTTATTTGCAGCAAATTATGGCTAATTGGCATTGTACTTCACACATTTTGTAGTCATAAATAATGGTCAATTTGTTTCCTTTCCTTGATGGATCTATTTACAATTATCTTTCTAATATTTTGGTCTGAAAATCTGACGTATTGAAATAATTGTGGCGTTATCGGTTCAATTCCACATTAAAAATTGGCTTAATGTGTGAATGAAGTGTGAATGCTTCAATATTGCACAGTATTTTTTTTGTTCTGGGAGTGCATGGTGGCTGGTATTGTCTGGTGTAGAAATGACGTATTGAAATATTCAGCAAGAAATCCTTGTGTTACTGAGCACTTGGTACATGCTGGAATTACATTTGATGACATTCATGCAGACATAAAAAAGGAACAAAAGCTTTAGCCTGCTGAACAATAAAAGTGATAATTATTCTGTCCATTTTAATTTGGAGGAAAATTAATATGCTACACAATTAAAACAAATTGTTTTCAGTATAGATTACTGATGAAAAGTCAACCGAGGTTTCACAGCAAAGTAATAGACTGTGATATTTTAATTCATTGTTTTACAAATTTGAAATGGAACAGCAAAGTCAAAAGTTAGATGAAAAGATTATAGAATCAACAAAAATATCTTCAAATTCCCATGGGTGTTGAGAAATTCTTAAGTGCCCACTCATTGGACTTGAGGTTCATCTACACTAAATGGGTGTTGTAATGTATATCATTCTAACACCAAACTGAACGTCACAAACAACTTATAAAAAGTAGACATCTTTTCTTTTTGAAATAGTTGTCATACAAAATAGGTCTGTGTAATTAAATGGGTATCTCCGTAGCTACTAATGGCAATCGAGGATTTGCGAGAAGAGGGGTTACTTGTCAATTGCACAAGAGTAATGAGCAGGGCAAGGTTAAGGCACACATGCCAATTTATGTATGTGGATAAGCCAGCGATGATAGTATCCTATGCAAAAGGTGACAGACATGTTTAAATACAATAAGTTCACCAAGAAAACAGTGGGCAATTTATAAAACACAACCACAATATTCCAGATGTTACCCTTTAAATCTTTCAGCACTGCTTCGAACATAAAGTACCCTCCATTTGAATACATTTTAAGGTTGCAGGTTACGATATTTTGATCCAGTTTTTGTGCTTAATTAAAATAAAATTTGGATGTTGATAATGGCATTAAGTGCAGGAAATGCAATGGGTTGAAATTTGTGTTGCGGTGAATCCAGCCTAATTTCACAAAGGGCAGTACTTGCATCAAATGCTCAGATATATGTAAAAATGAATATTGTATTTTATGCCTAATTATGCACAAACAACAGTAACATTGTTCTAATAAAGGCAAAATAGTATACATATGGAGGAAAGGTAAGATGGATCAGAAAGTCTAATCTGATGTAAAGTCTGAAATGTTACTCTGGAGGGAATTTGCTGAGTCTGCCTGGAGTCAAGAAACCTGTTTCCACCATCATACGCTGATAAACCTCACGCTGTGCGCTTACGACTTTACAATATGCATTGGCAGCACTCAAGGTCACTTACTGTTGTAGCATAATTGGAAAATTGAAGTTGGATATTTTTTCCAAAGCAGAGCATTCCAGGCTGCCACTGTGAACAAACTCCATTTCAGTGAAATGGGATAGGTCTTTACCTGGTTAATCATGAAGCAAATTCTGGCAGACAAAGACAGAATGAAAAACTCTCTATCAAACTATTCAGCCAAAGCAGTCAGTATTGCCGTTACTCACATCTCTATACCTATTCCGTATCTCTCCGGTCTCCCACACAGCGTTAACTCAACCATAAGACCTTTTCCTGCTCGCTTAGCCCATCTCAGTAATCTGTTGACTGGCATTGTGAATGGTTATCTCTCTAGATACCATTTTTATCTAGTTCAACATTACAATAATTTCCTGTCCTTTGGCACCTCACATGGCATCCACTGCCTCATTTGATATCATCCATTAGGTGAACACATATTTCTGAGCAACAGAGTGCTGTGTTTCTCAGTGCTCTCCCTCTCAAATTAATACCATCCAGTGTGGAACCATCATAGAAACATAGAAAATAGGTGCAGGAGTAGGCCATTCGGCCCTTCGAGCCTGCACCGCCATTCAATATGATCATGGCTGATCATCCAACTCAGTATCCTGTACCTGCCTTCTCTCCATACCCCCTGATCCCTTTAGCCACAAGGGCCACATCTAACTCCTTCTTAAATATAGCCAATGAATTGGCCTCAACTACCTTCTGTGGCAGAGAATATGTCACTATTACAATATTTTTAATCAAACTGCTGCAGATATT
This sequence comes from Leucoraja erinaceus, assembly GCF_028641065.1. Lineage (NCBI taxonomy): Eukaryota > Metazoa > Chordata > Chondrichthyes > Rajiformes > Rajidae > Leucoraja > Leucoraja erinaceus. Next base: position 25,821,643 of record NC_073394.1, on the reverse strand, counting down.
TATCCACTGTTACTATGTGCAGATAACATGTCTGATGCACGTTGAAGCATTATGTGATGTCATTTCCCATGCATTGTTCCTTTCGGAGCACTGCCTGAGAAATTAGTGAGCGTTGTCTGAGAAGCCTCTTCATTAGGCAATACTAACCGTCCGGGCTTCCTCCTCCCTGTTATTGCTTCTTTACCAATTACTCTGACCTTGTGCATTCTTCTTCATGTTGCTCTACCATGAGCCATGTCTTCATCCAGTCAGTCCTTACCCAATGATGCAAGTTGGATCAATAGTCCATCACTGATTATTTTTATGAACGGATAAACTGGGCAAGGGCAGTATCAGGTGGTCTTAGATTGGTGGAAACATACAGTGTAACAAATAAAAATGTACATTTGAAAATAGGGATACACGAACCAAGTTCACAAATGTGACTAAAATGTAACAACATTAAGGTTTTGTAAAACTCGCAATGAAGAAATAGTAAGTGTCTAATGGTACTGCTGAGAGTTTGATGGTAAGTAAGCTCAAAGGAGTTCTCCAAGTAAACATAGGTAGAACTGACCTCCAGCAAAAAAGATTGAGAGGAAATTTGTGGCAACAGCCAAGAGACAATGAACAATTATTTTTCGCTAATTCACAGAAAGCGCATAAGCTATTGTTTCCCAACACACCTCAGGTCGAAAAAAGCAGTCACATAAATAAATCTGTTAATAACAATCATCAAGGAAGTCTGCCCTATACACAAAACCAATTGCTGTAACAAATCAATTTCAAATGCATGACATAGCATAAAAAGGTTAACATTTGAAAATTTGTCACATGTAATATGTCTTACAAAATGCATGAAACTAGTAACACGTGTTGTGCTTCAGGAATATTACTTAAGAAAGGTTCAAGTGTTCACACTACATCTTGAGGAGATTAGCAGGACTGAATCGAAAGTAAGCACATGTTCCTTTAATTAAAATAAATTGCACCAACAATCAACCCATTGCACACATCTGTTTACTCCAAAATATCATGGCATGCGTGTCATTTCATGCCTTTATACAAAAGTTACATCAGCCCTTTGTATTTTTTGCATGTAAGAAAGGAAGTAAGAGATAACTACATCAAGATCTTTTACGATCTGTAAATATTCATTGGATTCAGAAGCAAAACATCCTTTAAATGACTTCTAAAGAGTCTCTGCTCGGGGAATGAAATGGCCAACAAGCCCAGCCTCAACAGTACAAACTCTAGCTGAGGATACCAACTAATCCTCAAAGTCTACAGAGCTAAAGCATACCACAAATACCAAATGTTTAAAACAAAGCACAGCAATATATATGTAAATAGAAGATTATACCAATTAACTTCAAAAACATATTAAATATTACTCAGTAAATTATGAGAGGGGGCAAGATTCAAGAAGGCAATCCAGAAAATGTACTTGATTCCTTAAATCTGATTAGTTCAGGCTCCTCCAAATGCACACTTTTATTAGCACCTGCTATTACTGCTCATTAATGAATCAATTAGGGCCAGTTTCTGGACCTGGCACTGACAGGCAGATGACTTGTGCTGACTGCTCAATGCCAGTGATCTGGAGACTCCATGTCACCTAATAAGTGCCACTTAGAGCAGCACAGTGGCGCAGCAGTAGAGTTGCTGCCTTACATCCCCAGAGACCCGGGTTCAATCCTGACTACAGGTGCTGTCTGTATGGAATTTGTACGTTTTCCGCGACTGTGTGGGTTTTCTCCGGGTACTCTGGTTTCCTCCCACACTCCAAAGACTACAAAGGTTTGTAGGTTAATTAGCTACTGTAAATTGCAAAAATAATCCCTCGTGTATAGAACAGTGCGAGTGCACGGGGTGATCGCTGGTCGATGTGGACTCAATAGGCCGAAGAGCCTGTTTCCACATTATATCTAAAGTCTAAAGTGCCAGCGCAACAGAGATTCCATATCGTTTAAGAGGGAACTGCAGATGCTGGAGAATCGAAGGTTACACAAAAAAGCTGGAGAAACTCAGCGGGTGCAGCAGCATCTATGGAGCAAAGGAAATAGGCACGTTTCGGGCCGAAACCCTTCTTCAGACTGATCGGGGGCGGGGGTGGGTGGGGACAAGAAAGGGAAAAGGAGGAGTAGCCAGAAGGCTGGGGGATGGGAGGAGACAGCAGGGGGGCTGAGGAAGGGGAGGAGACAGCAAGGACTAACAAAATTGGGAGAATTCGATGTTCATGCCCCCGGGGTGCAGACTCCCCAAACGGAATATGAGGTTTCATGCCCCCGGGGATTTCCATATCCACTGCTTCCCAGTATATTGTCAGTGGTACGATTTCTCCTGGTTTATCATCAGTTGTCTGGAGTCTCTGATTTTACTGAAGGGCACCAATTCTTCCATCTTTACATTGCTGGGCTAATGTCACTTCACCTGCAGTCACCGAAAATCTAAAATCTCAATCCCAATTAAAAAGCTTTGATACTGGACCCCCAAATTGATTATTTTCGGAACAGCAGAAGCCTGCCCTGAGCTATCAATATTTCAAAGATGTTTCCTTAATTATGGCCTGATAACGGCGAAAAAAACGTATACTTAAATTTTGGAAAAATACATCTGCCCCATCTTTTAAAATGTGGATTACAAACATGTCTGAGACGCTACATCTTGAAAATATGAGACTTGGCTTAGCAGGAAAATCAGAGCAATTTTCGAAGACATGGATTCCATTCATTGATTCATTACAAGGATAGTTTGGTGCAACACAACTTCGGAATTAAACCGATTTATGGACTGGGTGATGGGTGGGGAGAGAAATGAAGTAGGTATATCAACACTTTTTTTTTCGTTTTTGTTTTTTTATTTCTTTACGTTTTTCCTATTTCTTTTACTTACTCACTCTTTGACTACACTCATTTGGTAGTTTAGGGGTTCTATTCTTACACATTCACTTTCTCTTTCATTTTCTTTCTTTTCTTGCTCTTTCTCTCTTTTTCTATTTCCTCTTTGCTAAAATTAAAATTGAAGCTGTACAATAAATGTATTATGTCACATGCTGCGGTTTATACTTTTGTACACTGCTAGTACATTTTTCTTTTAAATTAAACAAATGCTTTGATACACTTGAGACACGAGGAAGAGATTCAAAAATAACAACAAAGGGGCAGTAATGCACAAATTGCAATGTTGGCATTAACTTACAGCAGCACACACCAGCCTTTATCATTTGTTAACAGTAACAATATACCTGATCTGATAGAAGTTATCTCTTGGCTATGATTTATTTTCTCCTGCAGATAGGTGTAGTGGAGTTTAGAAGAACAAGAGGTCATCTTACTCAAACATGCAAGATTCTGAGGGTTTGTGACCAGGTAGTTGCCGAGCGATTGTTTCCCTTTGTGGGGAAATCTAGAACAGAGGAGGTAGTTTATGAACAAGGGATCACCTGCTTAATACATAGATAAAGAGAAGTTTATTTTTTCTCTCAGAGGGGCAGACATTTTTGGAATTCATTTCTGCAGAGAGCAGTGAAAATCAAATCACTGAATTTATTCCTGAGAGACAAATTTTTGAGTCAGGAATTATGACAAATAAGCAGAACAGTGTAGCTGAGAGCAATAGCCGATTACCAATTATTCTGTTCTGTGGCTAAGTAGGGACAAAGGGGCATTTGGCCTGCTCCTGCTTTTATTCCTTATTTTGCATGTTCCAACCTGGATGTGGAGTAAAAAACATTCAATATTATCAATACTAAGAAGACAAGGCCTGCTTCGTGCAAAGGAAGTGACACAGTGGGGTATTTCAATTATGGTGCAAATGCTGCATTTAATATAAATCTTTTCTGAAACTCAATCATAAACCTTGACTGCAGCCAGAATGGTGTCCTCTGGACTCCCCATCCAGCAGTAAAAGACCAGTACCACAGCTACAGTAATATACCTGCTTCCACTCCAGCTATGTGCATGAAATTCAAAACCTTTTTACAATCCGATGCAACCCATTTCCATTCATCTTTACACCACATCTGGTTTCTCAGGGTCACACAGTGTGTAACTCATGAATGAGAATAACAACAAAGGCAAAGGAAAGGAGTTAGTTGGTGCCAGGAATATTGGAGAATGTAATTTGCCCTTGTTCTTTTCACTGCTGTTTTATACAATGATAGAATTTCTTCAATTAATAGGGAGGATACCTTAACTCTCCACATTTGATGTGAAAATGGGAGTGATATGTATTGTAGATATTTTCTCATTGAATTATTCTATATTTTTAAAGCATCAGATACTTTCTGTGGATTTTCTATGATGTAACATTATAACATTGAACTCTTAGCATTTGAAGATTTTGGCTGGCACATCTTCCATATATGCCTTGTTTAACAGGTGTCAAATAGATACTTCGGGGTCCAATATAACAAGCAGTATGAGAATGCATGGTTCATTGGTCATTATATAATTTTGGACCCTGCCATAGTGCCCAGGGTGCATGCTTGAAACTGAGCTGTAGTAAAACACATAACACTGCTGGCCAGATGGCCTCATCAAACCCCAAACTCTTGACTATCTGTCCATCCAGACATTTTAGTAAATGGCTGATCGGAATGAGTACATCTATTCATTTTCAAAGGCTTTCACAAAACCTATGATCATTTCACCTCCAAAATGACTTGTTCAGTTAAAACCGCAGCTGCAATCAAAGATAGACAAAAATGCTGGAGAAACTCAGCGGGTGAGGCAGCATCCATGGAGCAAAGAAAATAGACAATGTTTCATGTCAAAACCCTCCTTCAGACTCACAACGTTTCGGGTCGCAACCCGAGGTTAGTTCGCATCATCATTGGTCTCAAACAATTTTCTGTAACTTAAAATACCACAGGAAATGTAAAGCCAACAGCTTTATTGTATATTGCTTCGTTTTGGAAAGTAAAGTCCAATTTAATTGTAAGCTCAGCTGCACAGTCCAAAACAAAAGAGGAATAATTCAACAAACACTCTCGTCATTTTTACATCTTGCTCGCATCCCCCATGTAGATGATATCTGAACTTCACACAATGTCTTTTGTGTGTCCTTAAACATTATGATGGCATGTATGAAATAACAGTAACATTCAAATGGTTTGTGGCTCTTGCCATGAATGTATATTTTCTAGAACATCTACAGGATACGCATATGGCAGATGTGAAGTGGACGTGAAGTGACTACGTGCAGCTTTTCTGAAGCAATTTTCTTTGCCATGTACTTGGAGTGTATAGAAGTATGATTTTGCCAAATGCAGTCCATATTTCAATTGAAATCCTTAAAGAAAATATCATGAAGTTCAGTATCCGAAAACAATTTTAAAAAATGCACAGTGACCCACATCTGCCTATGTTTGATCCACCATTAACAGTCTTCAGCAATTCATTATAGCATTGCATATCTCTCCTTCGACCAGAAGCTAGCTTCAGCATCATCATCCATAACTCGATAAGAGATGGAATGGCATTAACTCTCCGTTGTACTCTATAAACGAGTTCTTACATTCGAAACATTTTTCTTTTTCCATGTGTCTTGAATAGGCATTGATATAAGATGTATTTTCTTACATATGTTTTATTTGGCTGTGGTGATTTACTCATGATGATCCCACCAAAAATAGTTAGAATGATTCAGGGTTGTTTCCCAGCATATTTTGCATTGAAATGTTTCTATTTCTCCTTGGAGGTCTAATCTTTCTATTCATTCTCACATAAAAATATGAATAAAAGAGACTGAACTAAATGAATTTCTCAAAACATTTTATCTAACAAGCATGCAAACAAAATTCTACATTTTAAGTTTTACATGCGAACCAATTCAATGCAGACTAGGAATTGAACATTTGACATTTCTGATCTGGGCGCCTGTTTGGGTCACTTACAACCCAATGGTGTGAACATTGAATGTTAGGTAACCTCCAACAACTCCACCTCCCCCTGCTCCCTCACACCCCCCCCCCCCCCCCCCCACCATCTGCCTTTAAAAAAAAAACCCTTGCCCGTGTTTACCTATTACGTGGCTGCTCTTCCTTTCTTCCAGGTTTCTTCCCTCCCTACCTGCAATCAGTATGAAGAAGGGTCCATGTTGCCCAGGGATGCTCCCCGACCCGCTGAGTTACTCCAGCACTTTGTGCCATCTTTTTATTAATAAACCAGCATCTGCAGTTCTTGGTTTCTACCTGTAATACTAACTGGATCAATATCAAAAAAAAAATGAAGCTAATCATCTATTGACAGAGGTTATCTGTCTGCCAAACCTTGTTTTTTTGTTGTTCATTACCCAGTGTTAAAAGACACAATTTAGACTTACCATAGCAGGTTTTTCCATTCTTCCCCAGAGAGTAACCAATGTAGCAGCTGCAAACAGGCATCCCTCCAATCAGTGCACAGCTTTGGTCACAGTGCATGTTCAAACACGAGGGTGGGTTTCCTATAAAAGCAATTTGTAGCCATGACTACTTGTATTCAATAATGATCACCAGAGAAAGCTCACCAAGTCTGTACAGTAGAATGCAAAAGGTACTCATGAAGTAGGCACACAAAAGGAAGTGAGAGTAAGAAAGGGAAAAGAGCACGAGAGCATAAAACAAAGACATGCCATGCTTCTTTCAAATATGTTTTCAGAAGGCCGACTGCTCACTTGGGTGGAAGTCAACCACTCTGGTGATGAAAGACAAGCAAAGACCTTTAAATACCATTTGAATAGAATGCCATGGTCAACACCGAACATTTCAATAAGTGATTATGCTTACAGACGGTCTCTGTGAGAGAGAATCCATAATGGGAAAAAATACTGAGAACAGGAAATTATTTAAAACCAAATTTTTCTCCTTTATAAGTTCAGCTTTTATTCACTGAGCTCTGGCAGTTTAACAACCACCTGTTTCCAGATGTTTTCTGCTGCTGCAAAGTCACATAGGAACCTAGGCAAAGTTCCTGGCCAGAAGTTATGTGGAATGCACATTTCTACATTCAGAATATCATTTGCTTTTGGGTACTCATTACATAATAATCATTTTGTGGCTTTTGATCCATAGTTTAGCTAAAGCCCCTGTCACACTTTCACGACCTAATTGGCTGAGTCTGCCCTTGACTCATACTCGCAGCATGGTCGCCACGAGGTCATAGGAGGTCTTCGTAACTCTTCCTCATGCTCGTGAGTGGTTTCCGCGTAATCGTGGCCTCAAGTAGGTCGCAGCGTTTTTTCCAGCCTGATAAAAAATGTCCACGAGTAAAAAAAAGGTTGGCCTGGAAAAAATTGATACATTTTACTCGTAGGTAGGTCATAGTAGGTCGTGGTGGTAGTCGTAGGTCGGTAACTGGCCCAAGAAAAAAAAATGCAAACATGACATCATTTTATCATGTGATAATTTTCCACGTAGCTAGACGTAGTTGGTCTTAGGTGGGAAGACCGAGGTCGAGGGAGGTCGTAGGAGGTCGTAGAAAGTCGTAGGAGGTCTTTTACTTCGGCGAGTCAACACGACCTTGACATTTTTTCAACTAGTCTAGGGTCTTCTAAACGCATGGATTAGGTTGCCCAAGTGGGACAGGCCCTTTACTCTTTAGTTCTAATTTGTTGTTGTGGCTTTGCTTTGAGCCAAACAACACATGACAGCAAACGTGAAAGCAGTTGTGTCATTGGAGGAAGTGTTTGCAACCAGCGGGAAGGCAGCACTTACATAAGGCAGTTGAAAGTTTGTCAAATGCAATATCTCTCCCTTGATGTCAGTAAGATGAAGGAACGAGTTATTGACTTAAAGAAGCAAGGTGGTGTACATGCCCCAGTCAGCATCAATGATGCCAAAGAGGTGATGGTCAATATCTTCAAGTTCCTGAATATCACTGACAATTTGTCTGGGACCAACCACGCTGAAGCCAGGGCCAAAAGAGCACACGAACGCCTTTACCTTTTCAGAAGTCTAAAGAATGTTGGCATTTCTCTAATGGAATTTAATTGTTCTGTTTCAGAACATCTGACAATTAAACACTCTTGACCATCTTGAACTATTACCAACTTCAATAGATGCATCTTAAAAAGCCCCTGATGGGCTGCATCACAGTTTGGTTTGGCAAAGCTCTTCCCAAGATCACAAAAGAATACAGTGAGTTGTGGATGTAGCTCAGTCCATCTCACAAACCAGCCCCACCCCCTATCAATTTCATATACATTTCACGCTACCTGGAGAAAACAGCCATCATAAAAAGGACCATTTACATCCTGCTCATTCTCTCTTCTCATCTGCCGCTATCAGGCAAAAGATATCAAAGCTTGAAAGAAGTTACCACTAGATTTACCACTAGATGTCCAGCCTACAAAACCCATCAGTGTATTCCTAACTTGTTTCATATAGCTGTGGTAAAGCAGCTAAAAGTATTATTCAATTACATTTATCAATGGAATTACTTGCTTTGATCCTCACAGTGGAAAATAAGAGGTATTGCTAAATATGTCCATTCAAAATTCTTTGCAAGCACTGAATATTTGTACAAAATAAGGAGCTTGGATTTTATGATGTAATGAATAATGATAATGAATAATTAATATGTTTATTAGCCAAGTATTCACATACAAGGAATTTGCCGATGTTCCGCCCGCGTGACATGACATACAGTGACAGTTGGAATGACACATAAAACATTAAACATTAGTTTTGTTAAAAATTAACTGAGAAACTGCCAGCATTCAGTGTTATGAAGGAATATAGTAGGCATCAGTGTATAGTTTGTGCATGTGCAGCTTCATGGCAAACTGTAAACTGGTGCCTAATTTGTTCCACCTTTCATCTGCTAATAGACCATATTTTTCAAAGATCATGGAGGTTTAGTTGCAGGAGTTGCCCATTCAAACTGCCTGGTGTATTCAAGTAAGCATGAATCTTCAACAGGTGATGTCTTAATTAGTGGTATAACATCACTGATACCAAAAAATGTACTTTACAACAAAATAATTTAATTATTGCTGGAGATTTTTAATTCATGGTTTATGACATTTATATTTATTCCTTGATCGCATCTTGAATTCCTTTCAAAAATCATTTTATGCTGATTAAGTGTTTAACTTTACATTCTTGGTTCAGCCGACCCATATCTCAGTCAGGATTCTCCAACAAAGGGAAAATTCCAACTACTACTATAAAAAGGAATCTAAAATACTGACACTATTTAATTGATTTTCTTGTTCAAGCAAACCACAGATGCATAGTCTGTAGCAGAAGTCATTTACCATTGTGTAAACTAACTCTATATCCCAGCTGCTCTCCATCTGCGTTAAGGCATTTGGTAAACAGAAATGTAACAATTCAAATTTAGGATTGCAATTACCTCTGATCCACTGCTGTTAGCAGAAGAGAATTCAGGCATCAACCACCTTTGCACCTAGCTGTTGTCAGGCAACTGAATCATCCTACCAACTACTGGAGAGCAGTCCTGAACTACTGTCAACCTCATTGGAGACCCTCAGACTATCTTTGATCGGATTTTACTGGCATTATCTTGCACTAATGTTATTTAAGTTATTCCCTTTAGCATGTATCTGTACACTGTGGATGGCTCAATAAGCCAGTTCCGTATTCCGACTGCGCATGCACAGGTCATAGGTCACTCAGGCTAAAAATAGGCGGTTTTTAGAATTTAAAAAAACCTGCAACTCGTCCCTCTCCACCCACCGCTGGGCCGTCCCCGTCCCCATCCCCATCCCCTCCCTAGTGTCGCATCCGGGGGCTGCGAGAGCCGGACGGGAGGGCCGCTGCGTGGGAGGGGGGCGGCGCGGGCTCCAGCTCGGCTCTGCGTGTCCCGGCGGTCGCTGGCCCGTCACAACGGCGGCCCAGGCCCGCAGGCGGCGCGGCAAAGAAGCACCAACTCCAGCTCAACCCCGCCCATCCCTCCAGCGGGACAGGCAGAGTCGAGCTGGGACCGGCACCCCCTTCTGCGCTGCCTAATGGCCTGGACCAACACTCCCATCCGCGGACCTCTGGATAGAAGGCTGTCCTTCAGACTTCCTACACATTAGACTTTTGCGCTGTGGTTGCGATGAATGGGGATTTCCACGGGCGCATGGAACAAATCACCTAAAGTTTGCTTTGAGTGAACTGAGTGTTCTTAACATCGACGTCGTACACCGGCGTTTGGGGAGAGTAGTTGGATCCCAGCTTCAGCTGAATCACGTTGGTCACATTATTCGGACAGGCGGCGGGAGATCAGGAGCTGATGTGAGGCATCGACGATGCTCTGGAATCCTAGTCGGCCGCTGCCGAGCAGCGGGATCGAGGAGGCAGCGCCTGACCCGGGGAGTAGTGGTGTCAGTTCTTCCAGCGGCGAGCGGAGAGGCACCAGCTACCGCGACCCACTCACTCCTCGATCCTGGGATCCAACCACACACAAAACGGCGTTGTACGGCGAGGACAGTACGAACACTCAATTCACTCAATGCAAACTTTCGGTCATTTGTTCCTTGTGCCCGCTGAAATCTCCAGCGCGGTCGAGACGAGGGGGTTCTAAAATTGCATTCTCTCGATTGAAGACATTTTCTCTACTCTTCTAGAAGCAACGAGCCATGGCTTTACCAGTGGGTGTCTGTCTAACTGAAACCTCTCTTTCGCCATCTCTCACCGTCTCCCCCTGTCTCCCATCTACCCCCTCTCTCTCGCTGTTACACCCCACTCTCCCCATTACCAGGCTCCCCGTTCGCTTTTTTTATTCTCGAATGACCTTTGAAAAATTCCATGATTCCTTGCGTTTTTCGGAATACCGAACTGGCTTATTGTAATCTTGTATTGTCTTTCCGCTAATTGGTTAGCACGTAACAAAAGCTTTTCACTGTACCTCGTTAACGTGACAATGAATTAAACTAAATACTGATGGTCCTGCAAAGAAAACTAAGGACCTGAACAGGACCTGAACAGAACAAAAACTCTACACATGATTATAATTAACTATACAGAAAATATAAAAACTGTGAATATAATTTTTCTTCCATTTCTCATAAAATCTGATTTAATTTTAATAGAAATTAGCTGAAAACACAAGTATGCAAGTCTGTGCACAGTACACTGTCAGGCAGAGTATGTCAGAACATTGCCTGAGGTTAAGCTGCAATGCAGTGCAAAATTAAGAAGGTTAGCCCAAAATCAGCACACTGGAACCGAGAATCAGCATGTTCAAGACACCAACTTGAGACATTCACCTTGGATCAGAGCTTCCCAGCCTTTTAATTTTTTATTTCTAACATTTTAATTTTGATTAGCAATTTATATTTATACCTGCCCATTCCACCTCTGTCCAAGTACAAATTACATTTCCAGCTGGTTGGTTAACAAAAAACTCATTTTCATGTTTATCAAAGACAGACAAAATTGCTGGAGAAACTCAGCGGGTGAGGCAGCATCTATGGAGCGAAGGAACAATCGGCGACGTTACGTGTCGAGATCTTTCATGTTTATCAAATGCTGTTTGCAGGGAGTTACAAATGTCTACCCTCCTGTTTGCAGATGCATACTTTAACTGCTCCTGAAAGACCACTCAACTGATCGGGTGATGGTCTGACATCCTAAATTTCACGAACAGTTGAAGTAGGGTAGATAAGTAGAAACCTTCATTCTCCTTAAAATCCCAACACTTCGAGCAAGTTTTCTAAACTCCAGGAAATGTAACTTGAATATCAATAATCTCACCATATGACACTTGGAGTCCAAACATTTCATTCACAAATCTCTAGTGCACACTTTTCAAAACTAATACTCCTCTCCTAAGTGTTGTATAGCTGAAGCATAACTTCTGTTCCTCCCTTTACTCCAATTCTATATAAGGATGAACATTACAGTGCCTTCATGATTATTTTCCATACCTCCTGGCATCTCTGCACAAAAAGTGGTAAAGACAGCAAATACTGAAACTTATGAGATCCCCAAACCAAGTATTATCATACAAATGTTACAGGTGAAGCTTTTTTTATAGGGAAAAAGTCTTTAGAGCTCTATTCCTAATATTATGATTTCAAAACCAATTTGGACTGCATGATTAACTCATCATAAACAATTCTGCCATTGCTCCTTACTATTATATATTCATTCAATTCTGCGAATATCTGATTAGTTCAGTGTAAAAGCGATGCCAAAGATTTGATCTGTTCCAGAAGCAACCTTTCATATCTATTTACTGAGGGAGGAACAAACATTGAGCAGAATAGTATGATAAGTGAGTTGTCAAGATGTTAAAGACACATGGGGGCCCAATAAATCTGTGTTTTCAACCATTGGAATTATTATATGGTGGGGGAGGGCGCAGGGTGTAATTGTTCTCACCAGTCCCAAAATGCGCTCTTGAAAATCTCTGAAACAAAACAGCCAGATGTCAAGGGAGATATTCATGTGAGAAAGATGAAATGCTGCAAGAACATAAACATTAGAGTAATGGGAACAGAACACACACTCAACAAATTAACACATTGATTACTGCTAGTCTGATTTATCTAACCATTCATCTTCTTGCCACAATTTCTTCTCTTTCCGAAAAATGCAGCTACATCATTTGAACATATCTATCTTGTTCATTTTGATACAATATTTGGTACTATTCAACAACTATCTGAAAACACATTATGGTCTTTTTTGAGTGAAAAGGCCAGTAAGACCAATAGTGCTAACAGCTATTGATGTGTAAATTGAATGCGACCTTTATGACCACATGAGCAGCTAAATGTGGAAATCCGGCTGTTGTTCAAATTGCCTTGCTCCTCCACTAGTTGTAAGGGGGGAAACGGCATACAATAACTCCAACGCTCATATATTATTATATATAGGCAGTAGTAATACTCATCATCTTCCACTTTAAGGCAAAGAACCACTGGAAATTTCAGATAGTCGCCCTAACACAAGACTAAGAGTCAAGAGTGCATTATTGTCACATGCCCCGAAACGGAATAATTAAACTGAAGACATGCACACCTTTGGGATGTGGGATGAAACCAGAGCACCCAGAGGAAACCCACGAATACAAATTCCATACAAACAGCCGAGGTTAGGAATGAACCCTGGTCTGTGGTGCCATGGGACAGCAGCTCTACCAGCTGCACCACTGTGCTGCCCATTATGTCATATACAAACTTTCTATGATGCATCTCTAAACTAAATTGACCAAATATTGGTGGAGTTGCGGATGACAGGAACGGTTCATCCGATTCATCAGGATATAGACTAATTGGACAATGGAATTGCAAGTCAGATTTACCCTTGCAAGTGTTGCACTTTGGTCTGTTAAATATAAAAAGAGGGTGGAGTATATTTCCGGAGCCTTAGGAGCACTGACATACAGAGGGATCTTGACGTGCAAGTCCACAGCTCCTTGAAAGTGAAGTAGGTAACGTGATAAGGCATATACAGCAAGCTTACCTTCATCATTTGGGGTGCTGGGTATAAATGTCAGGAGGTCATGGTGCAGTTATATAAATCTTATTGGCCACATTTGGAGTATTGTGTGCAGTTCTGGTAGTCCCTTTACAGTAAAGATATAGAGGTTCACCAGGATGGTTGCCTGGATTAGAAGAGTATTAACTATAAAGTGAGGTTGAACAAACATGGAAACAAGGAACTGTAGATGTTGGTTTACACGAATAACAACAGGTCAGGTTGCTACTTGATGCTGCCTGATCCGCTGAGTTACTCCAGCATTTTGTGTCTTTTTCTGATCAAACTTGGATTGTTTTCTCTGGACCTTTTGAGACTGAGAGACACTGCACATTAGTTGCCTTGATACAGATCAAGAGTTTAGAGTGCTTAATTGTCAAATGGATTGGTAACAGAATAATACAATTCTTACCTGCTGCTAACAGTCCCATCAGAAGTATATAATATTATGAGAGGCACAGAAAGGGTAGATGGTTAGACTCTATTTCCCAGGGTGGAATGGCAAATACTGGAGGGTTTATCTTTAAAGTGAAAGGCAAAAATTGAAAAGGAGATTTATGAGGCAAGTAGTTTTACATAGGAACGGTTAAATGCCTGGAGAGTGGTGGTAGCAGATACAATAGCAACATATAAGATATATTCACACACCGACAGACCTATGAGCAGGTAGGAAATGGAGAGATAAAGACCATATGCAGGCAAATGTGCAGTTCAAATTGGCATCATGATCGACACAGACATCATGGGCTCAAGGGCCTATTCCTGTGCTATGCTATTAGTTTTTTTTTGTTTCAGAGAAACAGCGTGGAAATGCGCTCTTTGGTCCACCAAGGCCACGCCGATCGACCACCGCACATTAGCTTTATCCAATACATTAGGGACAATTAACAGAAGCCAATTAATCTGCAAACCTGCACGTCTTTAGCCAGAGCAGCTGGAGAAAACCAACATGGTCACAGGGAGAATGTACAAACTCCGTAGTGACAGCACCCATAGTCAGGATCAAACCCAGGTCCCTGGCGCTATAAGGCAGCAACTCTACCGCTGTGCTACTGTACCACTGGTCCATGTTTTATTTCTTATCAGCCACGATTATGCCCAAATGATCAGCAATTCATTAATAATATGAATTGTATCCTTTGTCTCAACTTGCCCTGGTTCTTGATTTAGGAAAAGCAAACTAAGTTTATGATTTGTGCCCTGACCATTTGTGAATCTGCTGGGAAAAGGCACGTTTGGGCACTGGGTGTTGATGCCATTGTCGATTAGCCCCTTCTCCCTTCCCCAACCTTAGTTAAGTGGTCCTTTGGTGTCCATTTCACAGAAGAAAAATTGTTAATTGTTTGAGGCACCTCAGGGTTCTGGCAGCCACTAAACCATGCACAGGCAAGAACTGCTATCCTTGGGAGACAAGCAATGAACTGAAAATATTTGTCTGTTACATATTTCCATTTTTTTTTTTAACAGGAGATGGAGTTGAATACAGAATGCTGGGCAGCTGAACTTGAGCCAATATGTAAAACTATCCATGTTCAGACAGATATTGGTGTGCACGACATGGCCTGCTGATGGGCAACGGTCAGGAAGATCATTGTCAAAGCAGTTATCCATTCAAGACTGCTTCGTTAGTCCAAGCGGACTCTGCTCATTTGCCCAAGCTACTCTAGTCACAGTTGTGGACCTTCAACAGATAAGATCTCAAGTGGCAGTTTCCACTCTTACAATAAGCAGGGAGGTTGCTTATTTATACAAGGCAGTCACAGTGGCGCAGCGGTAAAGTTGCTGCCTTACAGCGCCAGAGACCCGGGTTCCATCCCGATTACCGATGCTGTCTGTACGGAGTTTGCATGTTCTCCCCATGACGTGTGTGGGTTTTCTCCAAGATCTTCAGTTTCCTCCCACATTCCAATTCCAAAGACGTACAGGTATGTAGGTTAATTGGATTGGTAAATGTAAACATTGTCCCTAGTGGGTGTAGGATAATGTTAATGTGCAGGGATCTCTGGTTGGTGTAGACCTGGTGGGCCGAAGGGCCTGTTTCCGCACTGTACCTCTAATCTAAACTAAACTAAACTATCAAAAATAAATCTAGATCTAACTTTCACTTGTCTCTCTTCCAGTGGTATTTATGCAATCTGTTAATCGCAGATTTTTACATTTTCATCTACAAACTCAGAGTGGTGGCCAGGTATCTTTGAAAACAAAATGGTAAAAAAAAAAAATCTCCTATTGATCCTATTTTTGTCTCTCCTAAGTGGACGTGCTCAGTATATGCGAGAACATCATTTTGCAGAAAATATGCAGAAAGGCAGTTACTGAAGGTCAGGAGGCACACAGGTTAAGGATCGCAGGTTACTTACCTTAAAGAATATTTGTGAAACAGGTGTGTTTCCACATCAACCCAGTGTTTCATGGTAAATGAATAACCATTGCCAATGTTAATTATATTTCCAAAATGTTTTAAAATAAATGAATTTAAATTCCACTGTGTTCAATGTCTCTGGCTCATCATCCAAGACTATTAATCCAGCAACTTTACCACTGTAATGCAATGAGAGGTAGCACCTTTAAGAGAAGCGGTAATAGCAGATATCATGTCACACCCTCAACTAGGTCAAGCCTCCCCAGGAGTTAAAATCAAAATGTACAGATATAGAGCAGACATAAAACCCAGGAGAGCCCACACGCAACAACTGGCCCAGTAGGAAATTCAGCAGAATATTTGCACACCCGTCATGCAACTATAGACCTCAGAGTGCGCTAAAACACTATGAATAAAGCCGATACAAAGCTATCAGAGCAGTTGAGAATTGGGACAAAAACCCACACACAGATACTGGTCCAGATGGAAATCTAGGAATGCCTGCCCACATGTACTGGGTCAGAAGGAAATCTAGATGTGTTCATAAATAAACCATGGATCCTCAGGAAAAACAATAGAATCCAAACGTAGCCATTGGTCCAGCAAGAAATCTGGGTGACCCACAGAGCTCCCAGACCAACAGGAAACAGGAAAGTCTCCACACAGCTATTGCTTCAGGAGCCTGGCTCAAAATTCAGATGAAAAATGCACATCTGCCCATTTCAAAATTCCCCATAAGATAGATTATTTTGCATCTCTGGGACATTGTATCTCTTAGTACGCTGAGGATAATATATTCAACAAAAGGGGCACCCCTCTTTTGCAGACAGACCAAATGTTGAACGGCAAAGTGCCTGCTTCACAGATCATATTCCCTGTCTCAGTCCAATGTACACTGTTCCACTCTGCATGCAGCATTCCTGCAACAGACTGTTGGTGTTACCACAGCAGTGAGCTTTTGCAAGCCCACAAAACAAACTAGAATGCAGCTGTGTTGAACTGCAGGCACCCACAACACAGAGGCCAAAACTAACTTCACATTTTAGGAGGAATTTTACTTTGAATCAAATCTACATTTTAACCATTTTTCATTGGAAAAATCAGGTGCCTGTCTGGTATTTAATTTATTTATAGCCATTTATATTAGTCTGTCAGTTTCCAACTCAATGATGATTGTTTTTGGGTAACCAGCATTCTGCACCCGATTGTGGGTAATAAGTCATGTCATCAACCTGACATTCATCATTAATATTATCATTATAAGGCAAGGGTAATCAACTTCCTATATATCAAACACCAATGTTGTATCAATAGATCTCATTTTTAGGATCCCACATCTGATGGCGTATCATTCAGACAATCAGTCTGAAGAAGGGTTCTAACCCGAAACATCACCAAGCCACATACTCCCCATGGATGCTGCTTGACCTGCTGAGTTACTCTGACACATTGTGTCTATCATTCAGACAAACTCCTAATCAGCTGGTGATTCAAAGACCCTGTCCATTTTAGGTAACCCCATAAATACAGCTTTCTGAATGAAATGTATCCAAAACCCATTCTATTTATTTGTGCCCCAAGATCAAAATAGATTATTTATTTCCAAACCATCACTTCAGCAGATCATTTCATTCACACATTACAATCAAACAAAGTGATTACTTCAGTGCCAACACCAAATCAGCCCATTCCTTTATAAACCAATTTTAAAGCATCCATTTATTCATTTAAAAAATATTTGTTAAACTAAAACATTATGCTCAGCCATTTATTCATACACAAGAACCTGCTTGAAACACATGCAGGTTAAACTTAACTAAAATAATTAAGAACAGGCTTTTTGGTGTCTCATCTTTATAAAAATAAATGGTGACAAACTGTTCTGCTTAAAAGATGATGGCTAGTTACTCGAGAAACATGGTTTAGTGGTCCAGCGCTTTTAATAAAAATGAGCCCACTCCAAGGAGCAAGTGCTGGTAGTTATTACAATGCTCTTCAATAACCAGAGTAGTTTAAAGAGTAGTATGCAGATTAAATGCTTCACTAGTCATCAACAAAGGAGTAGGGTGCCTCGAAATACAAGTTATATTTTTAAATCAGACATGAAAGACTTTTTCCATTGACTTAACGAAGAGTACTTAGCCCCCATCCTCAAACAAAGAATTTCTAAGCTTGCTAGTACAATGAAAGAACTGTTAACTCAAGTGGCAAACGGAAACAACCTTGTAATGCCCTGTAGATCAAAGCCAGTCACGGTCTATTCAACAGCCACTTGCTGCAGAAGTTGCCCTGTCATGCTTATCGTTGGCTCACGGAAGCTGCAGAATGCCAGGAAAAGATGAATGGGTCTGTAGGGACCTCCAAAGAAATTTCAAGGCCTACATTTTGAGTATGTCATTCGTCTATGCACTAAAGAATATCTGTGAACTTAATTCCAAATGTAAGAATAAGCAAGTTCAGTACTCCGAAAAATTGAAGGAATCATGGGATTTGTCAAAGGTCACAAGCAATAAAAACTCTTGGCAGCCGTGCCGCGGCATGGACACAGGCCTGCGCCTCATCTGCAGCCAGGACCGAACCCGGGTCTCTGGCGCCACAATCGCTGCCGAACAGCACTGGACCATCCCAAGTGCCCCCCGTCTGGGGGCGGTCAGAGACGTCGGGAATCAGACGGGAGCAGCGCCCCCAGGCCCACAGCCAGCGCAGAGAAGCAGTGCTAAATCCAGCTGAACTCTGCCTGTCTCGCCGGGTTAACCTGCAGCCCTGCCTGGACTGACGGGACACCAGCCCGGAGCCGTGTGTGTTGGTAGCGCTGCTTCTCCGCGCTGGCTATAAGCCTGGGCCGTCATTCCCTTAACTCCAGGCAGAGCTGTAGGTTAACCCGGCAGAACAGGCAAAGTTGAGTTGGATTTAGCGCTGCTTCTCTGCGCTGGCTGCAGGCCTGGGGGCGCTGCTCCCGTAAGGGGGCGGGCACTCATGAGGGGACAGAAATGGTCCAGTGGCAGTTCGGCAGCGATTGCGGCGCCTGAGACCCGGGATCGATCCTGGATGCGGATGAGGTAATGTGTAAACATTCCAACAATAAAAAAAATAATTTCGACAAGAATGTGATGATGTTTGAAATCTGATCACAGTGTCATCGAAACGCTGATTTATTTTTGGTGTTCCCTGTATTAAAATATTCCATGTTAGTTTTCCAACATTACTGCATGATCCTTGCTGCATGAGCTTTTCACTACCCAATATGTAATGAAAAATGTTTATGTTATGATATAAAGAATTATTTTATGCCTAATAATATTAGATAAATATATTTTAAGGTGTTACTGAGCCATACAGTCTAGGAAGATTGAAGTAGTTGAGGCATACAATAACAATATTTATCAGACATTTAGACAGATATGTTTAGTGGAAAGGTTTAGAGGTTTATGGGCCAAGCACTGCAACATAGGACTTTAGTCAGCATGGGGAATTTGGCTGAAGAGAGGATATTTCCACAGATCTATGGGGCCAAGTTTCAGAATTTAAAACAGAAATGAAGAGCAATTTCCTTCCTTGGCAGGTTGTTAATTTTTGGAATTCTGCATCCCAGAGATCAATGGATGCTAAATTATTAAATATACTATGGGCTGAGATTGTCAGATATTGTCTCTCAATGAGTGAGGTTAATGAGGAACAGGCTGGATAGTGGAATTGAGACAAAAATCCGATCACCCATAATCTTAGTGAATGGTGAAGCAAAGTTGAAAGGCCATATGCTTATGCTCCAATTTCTTATTTTCTTTGGTGATAAACTGAATGGTGGATGGGACTCCAGGAAGGAACTGTAGATGCTGGATGTAAAAAAAAGCTGGAGTAACTCAGCGGGTCAGACAGCACTTCTGGAGAAAAGGATTAGGTGATGTTTCAGGTCAAGATCCTTCTTCAAATGGAGAGTCAGGGGAAAAGGGAAACAAGAGATATAGATTGTGATATAGAGAGATATAAAACAAATGAATGAAAGGTATGCAAAAAATATGATAAAGTATACTGGCCATTGTTAGCTGTGTGCTAGGTGAAATTGAGTTACAGACAATGAGACTCAACAAGACGACTGAAGCTAGTGCAACGACTTGGATGGGGGAGGGACGGAGAGAAAGTGGATGCAAGGGTTAGTTGAAGTTAGAGAGATTAATATTCATACCATTGGATTGCAAACTGCCTGAAGGTTGTAAGCAGTCTGAAGAAGTCTCAGCGCTGATGTGATAATGTGACAATGATAACGGGGATTAAAGAAATGGCAGAGGAGTTGAATAATGTTTATGCATCAGTCTTCACAGTGGAAGATACCAGCAACATGCCTGAAATTCAGGGGGTGGAAGTTAGTGGAGTGGCTATTACTAGGGAGAAGGCGCTTGGGAAGCTGAAAGGGCAGGTGGATAAGTCACAAGTTATAGTAGAATGAGGCCATATCAAGTCAAGTCAAGTTTATTTGTCACATACACATAGGAGATGTGCAGTGAAATGAAAGTGGCAATGCTCGCAGACTTTTGTGCAAAAGACAAACAACCAAACAAACTATAAACACAATCATAACACACATGTTCTTTTACATAATAAATAATGGAAGGAAAAACGTTCAGTAGAGTTAGTCCCTGGTGAGATAGGCGTTTACAGGACCATCGAGCAGTGGGCAGGTGCTATAGACCTGCACGGGAAGGTAGACACTCCCGCCCCCACGAGTCTTGGGCAGATGTGGCTCGTCAGCCTGGGAAGGCAGTCCATCTAGGAGAGGGAAAACTCTGATTTAAAATCTCCACTGCCTTGAAGCACGGAAAAGGCTCCAGGAATAAACCTCAAGAAAATCAGGAGTCAGAGCCCCTAAGGCAGTTCATCGTTGTCTACAATCTCACTCTGGCAGCTCCTGCAACCGCGTTGGTGCCAAACTGAAACGTCCCTGTTGTTCCTTTGGATCAATCAGTGACGTGGTGAGGGGGGACGTGCTGCATGGGCAACAGCCTGTCCTCCATATGACATCGCCCAGGCTTGCATCCGACCAGGATGCATCACCCATGGTCAGTCATGACCGAGGGGGGCCTATAAGGACCATCGAGTCCACTCCGCCATTCATTCATGACTGATCTCTTGCCTCCTAATCCCATTTTCCTGCCTCCTCCCCGTAACCCTTGATCTGTTCTAATCAAGAATTTGTCCATCTCTGCCTTAAAAATATCCACTGACTTGGCCTCCACAGCCCTCTGTGGCAATGAGTTCCACCGATTAACCACCATCTGATTAAAGAAGTTTCTCCTCAACTCCTTTCTATTAAATCTGCCCTTTAATTCGGAGGCTATGACCTCTAGTCCTAGACTCTCCCACCAGTGGAAACATCCTCTCAACATCCACTGTATCTATGCCTTTATTATTCTGTAAGTTTCAATGAGGTCCCCCTCAACCTTCTAAACTCCAGCGAGTAGAGGCCCAGTGCTGTCAAGCGCTCATTATATGCCAACCCACTCATTCCTGGAATTATTCGTGTAAACCACCTCTGAACCCTCTCCAGAGCCAGCTCATCCTTCCTGAGATATGGGGCCAAAGGTTGCTCACAATACTCCAAATGTGGCTTGACCCGTGCCTTAAGAGCCTCAGGATTACATCTCTCTGTTTTTGTATTCCAGTTCTCTTGATATAAATGCTAGCATTGCATTTTTATTCATTAATCAATTAAATCAGAATCTAAGCAACCTTTTCAATGAATATAGGAGGAATAATTCACAAGATATGGAGGTGTCCACGCACCAGTCTTGCAATGTTATTACATTAAAATACCTTCAAACACCAAAATACTACGTTCTCGTTGATAGGACTACATCATTATTTAACAGCATTGAGTTGCATCAAAGGAATATTTTAAGCACCAATTGAAAGATGTGACTTTTCCCACATAATGAATAGGGAGAATCAGGAACATTAAGAGAGCATCAGGAACAGGAAGGTAGACACAAAATGCTGGAGTAGCTCAACGTGTTAGGCAGCATCTCTGGAGAGAAGGAATGGGTGACATTTCAGGTCGAAACCCTTCTTCAGACTGATTTCTCCAGAGATACTGCCTGTCCCGCTGAGTTATTCCAGCATTTTGTGTCTACCTTCGATTTAAACCAGCATCTGCAGTTCTTTCCTACACATCAGGAACACGAAGGACTGTGATATCGTCCAGTGTTTCCTCCTTTGCTCAACACAGTCTAACTTGCTATCATGCTCGGCATGGACACTGTGGGCTGAAGGGCCTGTTCCTATGCTGTACTATTCTGACCTTTGATACAGTGTGGAAACAGGCTCTTCGGCCCACCGAGTCCGCACCGACCAGCGATCACCCTGTACACTAGCACTATCCTACACACTGGGGACAATTTACAATTTTCACAGAAGACAATTAACCTACAAACCTGCACATTTAAATCACCTAGACCGGATGGACTGCACCCTAGGGTTCTGAAAGAGGTGGCTTTAGAGATTGTGGAGGCATTGACAGTGATATTCCAAGAATCACAAGAGACAGGAGAGGTCCCAGATGATTGGAAAATTGCCAGTATTACCCTACTGCACAAGAAGGGAGCAACGCAAAATAATGGGAACTAATGGTTAGTCTGACTACGGTGGTTGGTAAGATGGTAAGAGTCCATTATAAAGGATGAGGTTATGGAGTACTTAGAAGTTCATGATAAAATAGATCGAAGTCAGCAAGGCTTTGTGAAGGGGAGGTCTTGCTTGACAAATTTGCTGGAATTCTTTGAAGAAGTAAATAGCTGGACAGACAAAGGAGAGTCAGTAGATGTTGTTTATTTAGATTTTCAGAAAACCTTTGCTAAGGTGCCACACGTGAGGCTGCTAAGGAAGATGAGAGCCCACGGTATCAAAGGGCAGATACTAGCAAGGATAGCTGGGTTGCTGGATGGCAGAAAACAAAACGTGGTAATAAAGGGGGCTTTTACTGGTTGGCTGCCAGTGACTAGCGGAGTTCCGGAGGGGTCAGTGCTGGGGCCGCTACTCTTCACGTTGTATATAAATGATTTGGACGAGGGGATTGAAGGCTTTGTGGCCAAGTTTCCTGATTTTACAAAAATAGGTGGAAGGGCAGGTATTGCAGAGAAAACAGGGACTCTGCAGAAGGACTTGGACAGGTTGGGAGAGTGGGCAGAGAAGTGGCATATGGAATATAGTAGAGCAAATTGTGGATTCATGCATTTTGGTGGTAGGAATAAAGGCGTTGACTATTTTCTAAATGGGGAGAGAATCCAAAAATTGGAGGTGCAAAAGGACTTGGGAGTACTGGTGCAGGATTCACAAAAAATTAAATCTGCAAGTCAAATCAGTATTAAAGAAAGCAAACTCAATGCTAGCATTTATCTCAAGAGGGCTTGTATACAAAAACAGGGATGTAATGCTGAGGCTCTATAAGGCTCTGGTAAGGCTGCATTTGGAATATTGTGAGCAATTTTGGGCACCATGTCTGAGGAAGAATGTGCTGGCTCTGAGATGGTCCAGAAGAGGTTTACAAGAATGATCCCAGGAATGAGTAGGTTAACTTATGATGAGCGTTTGTCAGCACTGGGCCTTTACTCGCTGCAGTTTAGAAGAATGAGAGGGGGCCTCATTGAAACATACAGAATAGTGAAAGGCTTGGATAGAGTGGATGTGGGGAGGATGTTTCCATTTGTGGGAGAGTCGAGGACTGGAGGTCATAGCCTCAGAATTAAAGGACGTTCTTTTAGGAAGGAGATGAGAAGAAATTTAATTTGAGGGTGGTGAACCTGTGTAATTCTTTGCCACAGAAGGCTGTAGGCCAAGTCAGTGGATATTTTTAAGGCAGAGATAGATAGATTCTTGATTAGTATAGGTGTCAGAGGTTACGGGGAGAAGGCAGGAGAATGGGGTTAGGAGATAGAGATAGATCAGCCATGATTGAATGACAGAGTAGACTTGTTGGGCCAATAGGCCTAATTCTACTCTTATCACTTATGACCCAAAACATCACCTATTCCTTTTCTCCAGAGATGCTGTCTGACTTGCTGAGTTACTCCAGCATTTTATGTCTAACCAGGAACTTAAAAATGACCAGCTGAGGCTCTGAAACTATCATTGAGGATAAGGGAAATAATTAATTATTTGAAATGGAGGAGGTTTTAGTCCTGCTTGACAATACGTCAACACAGCTTCCAAGAATGGCACCAATATATAGGCTTCGAAAGAAAACAAACTGTAGCAGCATTTTGATACAAAACCAATGTAATCCTTACTGAAAATATAGAATTCATAATGATTCCCCAGTGCTTCAATATATTTAATTGTGCTACTTCCATTTAGGATACTTTAATGCAGGTCCTCCACACGATGAACTCAGTAACTTCCCAAAAAATCCTGTATGTGAACGAAATACAACTAAATTAAATCCAGCTCCCTCGCATTGTCAGCCTTAGTAATTGTTCCCAGTTGGCTGAATGCCTACAGTTCCAAGTCCAACTCTGTAACAAAGCCATACTCAGTGTCTCCTTCTATTCAGCATCATTTATAGCGTGCTAATGTATTCTCTTGTTCCTATATTCAAGTAATCACCTGCTATTTACATGCCGAAAACCAGTAGGGATCTGGCTCTCACTGAATTTGCCTTTGTCTATTTGAGAAAATGTGTGGAACTAGTTACCCATTTGCTGCAAGAAATGTCTTTGGCCACTTCATATTTGCACCCGGGGGGGGGTTTGCATTGGAAACAAACCTGCTCATAGTGAAGAAATCGACAATTAACATTTTCAAAAAGATTACACATCCGAGTGGCACAGTGAGCAGAGCTGCATCCTCACAGCTCCAGCAACCCAACTCTGATGCTGCCTATGTGGAGTTTGCACATTCTCCCTATGGCCGCATGGGTTTACTTCTAGTGCTCCAGTTTCCTCCCTCATAAAAAAAAAAATGAAATGATTCAATTTATTGTCATTGTCAGTGTACAGTACAGAGACAACGAAATGCATTTTTAGAATCTCCCTTGAAAGGGAGACACAGGGCGTCGCGGTGTGCCCGCGCCTGCCGCCGTACATTCCATTACAGGCAAAGGTGGGTGAAGTGTCTTGCCCAAGGACACAACGACAGTATGCACTCCAAGCGGGATTTGAACCGGCTACCTTCCGGTTGCCAGCCGAACTCTTAGCCCATTGTGCTATCTGTCGCCCATCCCAAGATAGTGCTGATTCATAGGTCAATTGACCACTGCAAATTCCCCCCAATGTATAGAGGAGTGGTAGGATTTGGGGGCAGTTGATCAGCTTGTGGGGGAGAATAGGTTACAAGGATTAGTAAAGAATGGGATTGACTCGAGAGTGGACATGGACTTGGTTAGCTGAAATACCTCTATGTCAAAGGAACATAATGTTTATGGGCTATCTAAACCATGGTACACAGTTGTTTTCCCTTCACCTACAGCTGAAGTACAATTAGAAAAACTGAAAGAAATATGTGCCAAAATCTCAAACTGAGCAGTTCATGTTAATTGTGTTACTTATTGCGGACACCCAGTTGACATGAAACAAAGCGAGTGAATGAGAATTTAGAAGAAAGAAATATCCTGCATCCACATCTAGAACATTTTTAAATGAATCAAAACTATTAGAAGATAAGTTGATGTAACACATGAAGCAGGTCTTTATGGGAATTATCTGGAATGTAAATTCTCCAATCTCTGAGTGCATTGTCAAAGAGTTGATTACTTAGCTGTGAAATGTTCATGTTTCAGATAACACTGACTATCCTGTCTATTAAACATTTGTGCTGTATTTGTTTTAATCTATTTCCAATCCCTAATCAAATGTTATTTCAAATATCTCTAACGGTGAAACAAAAAAAAAAGGGACTCAGTAGAATTTTCCATCCCACAGGAGGTGGGTTCACTTGAGAAAAGATTGCTCTGGAGATGAGCTGAATAAAAGCTTGCAGGAGAATGAAGAAAACATCCAATCAGACAAGGAATTTTAAGTAAATTGGTTTTAAGGAAGATCAGGCCTTTGGATTTTAATCCATTTCTGCCAACATTTTTCATCAATTTCTTCTGTGAAAGTTGAAATTGATCATAGAAACATAGAAAATAGAGTAGGATATTCGGCCCTTCGAGCCAGCACCGCCATTCAATATGATCATGGCTGATCATCCAAAATCAGTACTCCGTCACTGCCTTTTCCCCATATATCCATTGATTCCATTAACCCTAAGAGCTAAATCTAACTTTCCCTTGAAAACATCCAGTGAATTGGCCTCGGACTTATGTGGCAGAGAATTCCACAGATTCACAACTCTCTGGGTGAAATATTTTTCCTCATCTCAGACCTAAATGGCCTACCCCTTATTCTTAAACTGTGACCCTTGGTTCCCCAACATGGGGAACATTTTTCCTGCATCTGGCCTGTCCAATCCCTTAAGTATTTTATATGTTTCTGTAAGATCCCCTCTATAAGATCCCCATCAATGGCTCATTGATGGTTTTATAATAATATTCAATACTGTTTTGAATTTTCAGGGCCAGACAATCTCCCAAGTTAAAAAACATGAACATTTTTGGTAATTTTAATACTACACACTCAACAAAAATTGCTTTATCCTGATATTCATTTTAATGTTTTTTTTTTAGATAACTGACCTATACTAAGACCTGTAGTCGACCAATGATTTTTCATGACAAGAGTTAACATGTCCATTTTAATAGCACACATTAGTAAAATTGAAAATGAGTCAACTGTACACATGTCAATGGAAAAACAGTCCAGGAGGTTTACAAGAATGATCCCAGGACAAGCAGATAGGTTTACAGTGGGGTGTCTTACAACAGTGAGAGAATGGGGAGAATTGTGTGGGAGGCTTTGGTTGTGCCTAGCCAGAAACATTTTTTTTTTTCATACCAGTCTGTAGAAGGGTCCCCAGTCAAAACATCACCTATCCATGTTCTCCAGAGATGTTGCTGGAGCTGCTGAATTACTCCTGCACTTTGTGTCATTATTTT
Source organism: Leucoraja erinaceus (assembly GCF_028641065.1). NCBI lineage: Eukaryota > Metazoa > Chordata > Chondrichthyes > Rajiformes > Rajidae > Leucoraja > Leucoraja erinaceus. Next base: position 25,794,865 of record NC_073394.1, on the reverse strand, counting down.
TCAAAGTTGTCCTCACTTCTCTTCAGTTGCCAGATCTCCGGAGGCCTTAGAGACTCAATCAGAGTGGCTTGATCTTTCAAAGCAGGTTCAATCAGAAGCCTCATTACATTATTTAAACTCTCATCTAGATTTGGCCACTTACCTACTGTTCTATCTTTGTTAAACTTCAAAGTGAGTGGGTTGGAGAAGAATTATGATTTGGTTTCAGAGCTTTAATATTTTATCTTGGCCAAACACAACTAATCCTTTACATTACAATACATTATTTTTCAATACTCAATTGCCATGTCATAATCTTGCACGGTGCCTTTACTGGAAGTAATAAAAATTATTTTTTTAATGCAGTATTCATTTGCATTGAAACGTGTTGCAAACAGAATTTTATTATGCAAACAGAATTACACATGTTGCAAATAGAATTTTATCTAAAGTGTTTCATTTTTCTCACCTTCACTGTCCGAGTGGTTTAATAACAAATCGCTGAAAAGTTGACTGGACCTTCCATCATCTGCAATATAAAAGAAAGGAAAACATCAATCAAATACCAGCCTGACTAGTTGCATCTTATAAAGTTCATTAGAAAAGACAAGGTTGGCCAGAATTTTCCACATGTTGAGTTTGTCTCTCATGTCAATGCCATTGGAGATAATATGTACCAGTCATCTTTGAATAAACCAATGATATTGTGTCTCCCACACAAAAAGAACTGTCCTCTGTCCAAGTTCCTATGTTATCTAAACGCAAACAATGAGGTACATTATCTCAAAAGCAGTTGATAGTTGCTATGGTTACCTGAGCAGGAGATTCCTTGACCTCCTCTGCAGAAGCAGAGATTGGGTGCAACGCAGTAACCATTCCCACATCCAAAGGAACACACCGCTGCAAATAAAACAAACAAGGTCATGGTTAATGTGAATTTGTTTCCCATGAGAATCGTTTGCACTAATCCTCAACAATTACACTTTGAAACAGCTGGTACTCAATAATTAGCTTCTTTGATTTTAGAAACTGTTGCTTGATTTTTCCACGCAATTTATCATAAGGCTCCTTCTCAAGTACAAGCAATGTGTTTTAAATCATACTTCCATCAGTACTGTCTTGGATATGTTTAGCAATGGTACTGAGAATACGTTTGGGTTGGAGGAAAGGTATTGGAGTTCTCTACTCTGAAACAAGGAATATAAACTTGATATACTAGAGAGATCATGTGAAAATGAAGCAGACGTTGCAGGACTGGAGGGGTAGAATGAGAATTAGCAGCTGATAAAGTGGGGGCAATGAAATCAGAGGTTGGAGAGACAGGCATCAGAGACCAACTGACTCGGGACATGTGGTTCTTATGCAGGGATCAGACCTGCCTTAGCTGTGATCTCCACCCAAATGTTGGCAGTCTCTGCCTTTCTCAGAAATTAAGCATTTTCATCTGGTAGGCAGTGGAAAGTCTTGCCAATCACAATGCTTGTCAAGCGACTTCAGGGATGTGATTGAGAGTGGCAATATGAGCAAGCAGTGATATTGTATGTGGGGCAAGGGCATATGCATGGGTCGGAGACTTAGAGATATATAGTGAGTCAAAAGGAGACTACCATAGTTACCCAACCAGATGCAACTAAATTTAAGGTAGCTCTTTCTTCCCAAAAACCCGTTCTGGATTAAGTCCTCCCCCCACCACCTCCAGTTTAAATTCCATTTGGAATATTTTGGAGGACCAAGAAACCAAGAAGAAACCAAGAGAGGCTGGGATGTAGGATAAAAGAGAGGATATAGAGTGAGCGAATGAGTCAGACAAATCGTGAGTGGATGAGAGCATCGTTGGCAATGTATCACACAATAGGTCCAACCACAGACCAGAAGTTGCCTGTGCAGATAAAAGAGATGACATGTCACCAAAAAGTGCCTTAAGGGCCTGTTCCACTTGGGCGGCCTAATCCGCGAGTTCTGGCGAATTTGCCCTCGACTCATACTCGCAGCATGGTCGACCCAAGGTCGTAGGAGGTCTTTGTAACTCTCCTTCATGCTCGAGACTAGTCCCCGTGCACTTGAGGCATCAGCTAGGTCGCGGCGTAATTTTCAACATGTTGTAAAATGCCCGTGAGTAAAAAAAGGTCGCCATGGAAAAAAATCGATACTTTATTTACTCGTAGGTTTAGTCGTAGTAGTTCAGCATGTTAGTCGTAGGTAATCAAGGGGAATTGAAGGGAATCAAAGGTAGTCGAAGGTAGTCGTAGATAGTCTTCATCATAGTCGAAGGGAGTTCGAAGGAGGTCGTCTTCACTCTCCACTATTCGGTGTCCAATTTTTCCGAAGTTAGTCGCAGCTAGTCTTCAACATAGTCGAAGGAGGTCTTCAACATAGTCGAAGGAGGGCTTCAACATGACATTTTTTCCAACTCTTCTAAACTCGCCAATTCGGTCGCCCAAGTGGGACAGCCCCTTTACTTACTCTTCACTCAATACAGAGTTGCAATGGCTGACCAAAGCAGAAGTGATTGGACAGCAGCATGCAGAATTTGGAGCAGGGTGAGAAAGAGGAGTCAAATCTGAAACATTTCCTTCAGGATTTTGTAACTTACGCATGACACAGAGTCCACTGCCCAGCGTTCGCCTCCAGCCCAGGCAGCAGCCACTTCCATATCGCGACTGGCACATATGAGGACCATGACGATACCTGCAAACAAAACAAAGAAATACTTCACAGAAATCCTACTCTGTATAATCTAAAGAATGGAAAAGCTTACATTTATTTAACATAGAGTCAGTCACAGTGTCATACAACGTGGAAACAGGCCCCTTGGCCCAACTTGCCCACCAATCATTGCCAAAAGGGTGCTCATCTAAATAAGTTAGTTCACTACTATTTTGCGGATAAGCATGAAAACCCATTTGCCAAAAGAAATAATAGATAAACAGCAGTTAAACAAATAGCTAATCTGGCTTGGTTGAACATGGAAACTGTATGCATTAACATTATGAAATGTATCAGTTAACCTCAATGATTTGCGAATGTCCATAGCCTATTCAAACCAGCAGCACTCAGAGATTCTGAAGGGATATGTTGCTCAGTGCACCACAATTATTATTTTTAATATTGACATATAAGAAATGCCCAAGTGCTAATTGTTATATGGATAAAACAATTTAATATTTGATATACCTAAGAGGCAATCTTCCTTCAAAGTTAACAGCAAGCACATTTAATTTTAATCAATGGCTTCTTAAATAATTTATATCATACAGACAAACTTTAATTTCCTCTGTATCAATATACAATGTGAATACCACGTCAGTGAACCTTTCAACTGGAGCAATTATTTTCATGAACTGAATACTGAACTGTATACAAAAATGAATTTCACTGTACCTGTGACAAATAAAGTACCATACCATGCTGGAATTTTGTGCATCTTTTCACCAGCTGGTGGTAGTTCTGAGACTGTCGTGACTTTAGGAATAAAGTGTGAGTATTTTAGTTTAGAGATACAGCATGGAAACAGGCCCTTCAGCCCACCAAGTTCATGCTGACCATCAATCACCAGTTCAAATTAGTTCTGTGTTATCCCATTTTCTCATCCACTCCCGACGCGTCAGCAGCAATTTTCCTTAGAGGCCTACTCACAGGTCTTTGGGATGTGGAGGGAAACCAGAGCACCCAGAGGAAATCCACACATGACAGGCAGAATGTGCAAACTCCACACAGCCAACACCCAAGATCAAAATCTCTGCAGTGAGGCAACAGCACTACCACCTCCACCACTGTGCTGACATATTGTTTGAACATTTCAGACAGGCTTCTCTTCAATGATGGTGTCCAGTGGAGCGACCTTCTGAACATTTCCTTTATATATATTCACTACCAACTTGGTTCAATGGTAATAGACAGGAATTCAATCCCATGCCAGAGATCTGAACATGGAATACAAGCGGACACTTCAGTGGAACTACTGAAAATTGCTGCATTGTCAAACGGCATAACTTCAGATGAAACCTTAAACTGAGGTTGTGTCTATTGCACAGGGAGAGTTATTGCTCCCACTGCATTATTTGAAGAACAATGAGGAATTCTTCCAATACCTTGGCCAAAATGTATCCCTTGAACAACACCAAAAGCAGTTTCACCAGATATTGTGTTAATCTTTGTAAAAGAAAACTGCTGTGCACAAAATAATTGCTGCCTTTGGCTATGTTAACAGCAGCATTTCAAATGTAATTCATTGACTGTGAAGTACTTTGGGACATCCCAAGGAACAAAAGAGTAATTTCCACTTTTTGACGATCGTGCGAGACGCCGTTTTCGATCATTCTTTTCATCAAGGTCCTTAATGGAGCACTGTATTCCAGATGGCTTACTGTACAAGCCAACATCTGACGTATTTAACACCCTGATATGTATTCCATTGCCTGTTGTATAACCTTGTCAAGTACTACAGCCACAGACAAGTTCCTGTTGAATTACTCCAGCACTGTGTCTTTTTTTGCAAACCATCTGCAGTTCCTGGTGTCTAAAATATTCCCATCTGATGTGCAACCTCTTCCAGGTGCATGGTAGCTGATATATCTGCCTTCTTTGAAAATGAACATAGAACAGGCCAGATAATCAGGAAAACATTGTCCATTCATGATCTTATAAATCTGAACAAGAGATGATTACAACACAGACAGAAATAAACAACCAGAGAAGGTAATAAGTTATGAATAAAATTTGGATAGCAATAGATGATGAATTGTCAACCTTTTCACTTCAATTAATTTTTTTACTGCCCACTGCCAATAAAATCATAATCTTAAGAAATCTGGAATTCCAAACCTTCTATGAGCTCTGCCACGAATGGTTTCTTTCCTTTACAGTTGAAGTGATCATTATCAATCAATCAATCAATCCACCTTTATTGTCATCTTGCAAGCAACAAGTACAGTGCAAAATGAAAAGACGTTTCCCAGTGAATAGCGGAGCATCGCACATGAAATTTAAAAACACTTCTCACATAATAACACTAAAAAAAACAATCCAGTCCCTGATGGAACAGAATAAATAGTTAAAAGCAGGTAAAAAACACAATGTTAAAATACAGTAAACCAATCATAAAAAATGTCCGGGGCCGCTGATTTGAGTGGCCAGTGCCAGTTATTAAAGTGTCCGTGCCAGCCGCAGAGTCAAGTCAAGTGACTGTGAGTGCAGAGTGACTGTTTAGCAGCCTCACCGCCTGTGGTAGGAAGCTGTTTAGCAGCCTCGTAGTCCGGGCTTTGATGCTTCGATATCTCTTGCCTGATGGCAAGAGATCCAGGTGTGTGTGGAGGGGGTGCAGTTTGTCCTTGGCAATTCTCTGTGCTTTCTTCAGACAGCGGCTCTGGAACAGTTCTTGTACCGAGGGTAGGGAGACGCCAATGATCCTCTCTGCTCCCCTCACTACCCTCTGCAGAGCCTTCCTGTCCGAGCAGTTGCAGGTGCAGTACCACGTATTTATGCAGTACGTGAGTACAGACTCCACCGTGCCCCTGTAGAAAGTCCTGAGGATGTTGGTGGGGAGTGAGGCCTGTTTTAGTTTCCTCAGGAAGTGCAGTCGCTGATGGGCCCGTTTGACGGTCCCAGTGGTGTTCCTGGACCAGGTGAGGTTGTCCGTTATCTGCACACCGAGGAACTTTATGCTCTCCACTCTCTCCACTGCAGTGCCACTAATGCTGAGCGGTGTATGCTCTGGCTGCGCCCTCCTGAAGTCGACAACCATCTCCTTAGTTTTGTCGACATTCAATTCCAGGTTATTTTTGCCGCACCAGTCCACCAGTTGTTCTACTTCCTCCCTGTACCTTGTTTCGTCATCTCCACTGATGAGTCCCACCACTGTAGTGTCGTCCGCGAACTTTATGATTTTATTGTCCCTGAATCTGGCAGCACAGTCATGTGTGAGCAGTGTGAACAACAGCGGGCTGAGCACACAGCCTTGAGGGGAGCCGGTGCTCAGCGTGATCGAGCCTGAAGTGTTCTTGCCAACACGGACTGACTGCGGTCTCTCTGTCAGAAAGTCCAAGATCCAGTGACACAGGGTGGTGTTGAGGCCCAGCAGGGTTAGTTTCTCCACAAGTCTCTGTGGGATGATGGTATTAAACGCTGAGCTGAAGTCAATGTACAGGATTCTGGCGTATGTGTTCTTGTGTTCCAGATGCGCGATTACTGTGTGCAGCGTGGTGGAGATGGCATCCTCTGTAGAGCGGTTGGGGCGATAGGCAAACTGTAGGGGGTCTAACGATGAGGGGAGGCTGGCAGTAATGTGGGGGTTTCACCAGGCGTTCAAAACACTTCATTATTATTGGGGTCAGGGCGACAGGGCGGTAGTCATTTAGGCAGGCAACCACTGGTTTCTTCGCTATGGGGATTATCGTGGAAGTTTTGAGGCATGTGGGGACAATGGCCTGACTAAGGGAGATGTTAAAGATGTCTGTTAGCACATCTGTTAACTCCTCAGCACATTCCTTTAGCACACGTCCTGGGATGTTGTCGGGTCCGACTGCTTTCCACGGGTTGACCTTAGACAGGATTCTCCGTGTGTCCATTTTGTCTATGGTCAGGACTGGCTGGTCGGTTTGTAGGCAGGGGCTGGCTCTCCTCTTGGGTGTGGTGTTTGCTGCATCAAAACGTGCAAAGAAGTTGTTTAGTTTATCTGGGAGAGAAGTGTCCGTGTCGGTTACCTGCTGCCTTGCCTTGTACCCCGTCAGATCAACTTCAATTATATGTACTTCCAGTTGGTGCATTCAGATTTCATTATGGGCCTGTCCCACTTAGGCGACTTTTTAAAGCGGCTGCAGGAAACTATGCAGTCGCCACATGCTCGCCACATGTTCACGGGTGTTTGCCGGGGAGTCGCCTTCATGATCGTGAGGAGTTCCCACATTCCGGGAATTAGTCGCGGCCTCATTATGGTCGCTGTGAATTTTTCAACATGTTGAAAAATTAGCGGCAACTAGAATGAAGTCGCCATGGAGAGTAGTGAGAATTCTCGATCCGTAAGTGGGTCGGCAGGAGGGCCTAATGGGTTGCCAGGAGGTCGAAGGTTCTCGGTGGTTCTCGTAGGTTGTAGCCGGTGCTGACGGTGAATTTCATTGGCTCATTGGGGAAAAAAAAGGTAAGCAATAGTTTTCAGAAACAAGGATAACCCACCGGTAATGTTAAATGTCTGCCGAGCTTCACAGCCGTGTATCACTGGCTTATTAAAAGTTGTCTCCACTCCTTCTCCTCCCCTTTTTTAAAGGACTTACCGTACACTGTGCTTTAGCCATCTTTTTACAGCGCCAACCTTCCTGTTCATCGCGGTGTGTATCTGTATCACCTTGGTTTTGCACTGTGTGAATTTTTTACACAGGGCAAGCGGGGGGAGCGCTGTGTTTGTGTGTATGTGTTCCACTCTGACAGTCGCCGTTCCAGTTCCCGGTTTTCGAGGTGACTGCTGGCAACTTGACGGTCGCCGGCAGTCCACTGAAAAATCGCCTAAGTGGGACAAGCTCATTAGGCTAGATTTGGACAATACCAACAATATCAGGTCTCCACTCATAAGGTCATATCGAATAGGAGTTGAATTATGCCATTCGGTCCATTCAATCATGGCAGATCTATCTCTCCCTCCTAACCCCATTCTCCTGCTTTCTCCACGTAACCTCTGACACCTGTACTAATCAAGAATCTATCTGGGTCTGATGAAGGGTTTCGGCCCGAAACGTTGCCTCTTTCCTTCGCTCCATAGATGCTGCTGCACCCGCTGAGTTTCTCCAGCACTTTTGTCTACCTTCGATTTTCCAGCATCTGCAGTTCCTTCTTAAACAAGAATCTATCTATCTCTGCCTTAAAACTGACTTGGCCTCCACAGCCTTATGTGGCAAAGAATTCCACAGATTCACCACCCCCTGACTAACGACATTTCTCTTCATCTCCTTCCTAAAAGAATGTCCTTATATTCTGAATTCTATTTTTCTCCTTTCTGTTTCTATGTTACGCATTCCTCTTTAAGCTCAAATCTCCACCAGTTCCACCTGTTTACACTCAATACACACTCCCTCTGATAGTCTTTCCTTACATTGTGTCCAGCTGAAATTGGCTGGCGTGGAAAAATGTTTAAAGAAAACATTGATGCTGCAAATTTGAAATAAAGTCAGGTAGCATTTGTGGACAGAGAAATAGTGTTAATGTTTCAGGTCAAAGACCTTTCTCAGAATTAGACCAATGCCAAGGTTTGCCATTGTTGTTTAGAGTAAGTATTGCATTCATCAAGTTATGACAAATTATTATTAAACAAGCTCAAATATAGTGAGCAAGTAGGAAAAAATGCATTAGAATGCAATGTTCGAAATTAATGCACCAATTGTTCCACCAAATCCCACCATGAGCAAAGTATATTGAATGACCTCCTGTATATGATTCTAATAAAAACAAAAATTATTCTGCAATAATGGCCACAATCTTGCATTAATTTGTAATCTACGAACAAATTAGAATATTATAAACAGATAATATCTCACAATAACGTTTAGTAAAGTGAGAATACTTCAGTTTTAAACAGAATGTTTTTTACTTTCTGGTTTATTGTGATTGACAGCTTTGTGACATTCCCGACAGCTGAGCCTGATAACAAGTGACAACAACAAAAGCAACATTTATGGGACAGATATTGCTGGGTTTTTGTGGGTAGATTTACTGCAACAACACAACAACTTTGCTTCCAAATACAAAGTTTGTAATGCAGGAAAAAAGACTGTAAACATTCACATTTTGTAATCTGACTATAATCCTTGTGAATGTATCCTCCTTCAACGCAGTTTCAGAATGTTAATGTGTTCAACCGATTTATCATTCAGTGTTTTATCATTTCTAGACACTTGAGATGGAGATAAAGAACAATATCACTGAAATATGATTTTCATCAGCACAATTCTGAGCCCATTGTTCTGAAATGTCCTGTGCTAGCAGGGAGTAGCTCATCTAATGATGAAAGAGTACAGGGAGGTGATCAAGAACCTTGTCTCCGGGTGTCATGCCAACAACTTTTCTCTCAATGCCAGCAAGACAAAGGAGATAGTGATCAACTTCAGGAAGTGAAGCGGTACATATACCCCAGTTTGCGCTGATGTCGCCAAAGTAGAGATGGTTGAAAATTCCTAGGAATCAATATCACCAACAACTTCTCCTGGACCATCCATATTGAAGCAACAACCAAGAAAGCACGCCAATGCCTCTTCGAAGGGTTAAGAAGGGCATGTCCCCTACAACTCTCATCAACTTCTGCAGATGCGCAATAGAAAGCATTTTATCAGGATGCATTACAGCTTGGTGTTGGAGCAGCTCCATCCAAGGCCACAAGAAATTGCAAAGAATTGTGGATGCATCCCGGACCATCACACAAACCAACCTCCCTTCCATGCGGAGACGGAAGCCGGCTACGGAAATGGGGCCGAAAATTACCCATGAATCTGCCTACGTCTTTTTCATCGAATGGACTCTCTTGCTCGCTATAGGATCTGGATAGCATACAACAAAAAAAACTTTTCACTGTGCCTCAGTATACATGACAATAAACTAAACTCTGCTAACTGAGAAAAGAAAGCAAGCAACTAATTTCTTATGTATGTTAGCTCCTTTGATTCCCAAACCATGTTGCAAAGTATAAATATTGGTCACTCAGAAATATGAACAATTGATTTATTCCCCACAGTTTATTAGATGATGTTGAAGAGCAGGGAGTTTTCTATACTTGCAGCATTCATGTTGTATTGACTCAGTCCATTCCCATCCTGAAGACACAATCCAAAGTCATGAACTTGCTCCTCGATATGACAGAGGCATCTCAGCAACCTTACCCTAATTTGACTGCTTTGTGACTTGGGGTCTTGCTCCATTCAACTCCCTCTACCTCGATGGAAATATTTGCTGCTAACCAAATACCAGCAACAAATGAGGTGGCATGGTGGCGCAGCGGTAGAGTTGCTACCTGACAGCGCGTGCAGTTCCGGATTCAATCCTGACTACGGGTAGTGTGTCTGTACGGAGTTTGTATGTTCCCCCCATGACTGCATGGGTTTTCTCCGAGATCTTTGGATTCCTCCCACACCCCAAAGGCGTACAGGTATGTAGATTAATTGGCTTGGTGTATGTGTACGTTGTCCCTAGTGTGTGAAGAATAGTGTTAATATGCGGAGTTCGCTGATCGGAGTGGACTTGGTGGGCCGAAGGGCCAGTTTCCACTCTGTATCTCTAAAACTATAACTAGATGACGAAACAAAATCACCGGAGGATAGGCGGTATGAGGTACTTTGTTGCACACTGCAATAGTTTGGAACAGATTAGATTAATTCACGTGAGACCCATCAGGTGTGAGCAACCAAGCTCCGATTATTAAACCAACAGAAGAGGGACTGTTTTGCCCGACAGCACAACATCATCTCCCTTTGCAAAAAAAATGTACAGCTTAACTTCCTGGTCTTATGAATTAAGAGTTCCCATCTTTAATTGGTGTTGATAGTTATCGTAACAGGCAGAGGAATGGTTGTTGGTGAAGCAGGGCAGTTAATGTGAAGATCAGGCTGAGTTGCAAACCTGTTCATGATCTTATGTTTTCTGCTAGAAGGAATATATTTGGCATTATTCAAGGATGTAAATTAATATCTATCCCATTATCAGTGTCGATAACTATTGCTCATGCGGTTTTCACCATTGAATGTTTTAATATTCCATGGGTGTACAGTAGAGAGTATACTGACTGGCTGCATCATGGCCTGGTTCTGTAAACCGAATGCCCGGGAATGAAGCAGGCTGCAGAAAGTGGTGGACATTGCCTGGTCCACCGTGGGTATTGATTGCCCCACCATCGAATGGATTTAAAGGAAGTGCTGCCTCAAAAAAGCAGTTGATATCATGAAAGACGCACACTACCCTAACCACGCTCTCATCTTGTTGCGACTGTCTGGAAGGTAGATACAATGGCCTGACCACCAGGTTTCTGAACAGCCTCTTGCCAACAATCAACAGGCTCTTAGATCCATACTGCACAACCCTACCACCACCTTACCTTAGCAACAGTCTACTATGGACTTTGTTTTGGTTACACTGCTTACTTTGATTTTTGCACTATTATGTTCTGGTTACCTGGTTATGAAGCCTGCAAGCCCAGGTAAGATCATTTTATTCTCAAAATATTCTCAAATCCCCCCACCACCCCCTCTTAATCAGCTCCTGCTAACCAGTAGAAGAGTATGTGGGTCCCATCTTGAACCCAAGAACTGGAGCTGAAGCCAACCATTCTTGATCCAAAAAGCCAACCATTTGTGAGCCACAGTGAGGGAAAGAGGTGGTAGTTCTTCAAAAATATTCAGCTCAACTTAACCAAGGAAAGAAAACAATTTAAACCTTTGTAATGAAATGACATATCATAAAATAGTACACAAACAGAAAAATAAGTTTCGCCAAAACACAATTTCCTCAAGTTGGATCTCGTTTAAGAGAAAAGGGTAACAAATTGTGTCATTCAATTCCAACACTTCTCAGAGATTGACCAAACTGATTGAAAAAAGCCTTCTTAAATATCTTGCAGGAGCCTGCAAAGTCCTTTGAGTCCCGGTCTCTACAGACTGAGTAATCTTTTCCAAAACACTTCTAAAAAGCTGTGAATGAAGACTTCTATTCCAATAAAAGCTCATGCTGTTAATCTTTTTTTTATTGCATTTATTACATTTTAATGATGTTTATCCCTCAGAGGCTGTGCTTTGCTAGGAAGTGACCCACTGAGCAGTCCGATATCACCTGAGAAACATCTGGTCCACATTCTCATTGACTGAATATTCTAAAGGCTGGTTTCTGCAATAATAATTACCCTCCCATTTGTCAGTCTCTCTAACCAACTCTGGATCAGTTCCACAAACTTATTCATGTGAAGAAAATACATTATGGAATAAAGGAGGTGCCAGATAGGAAGAAGTTCAGTGCTGCATGTGTAAAGTCATATCACTTCACTTACAAAGGTGGTAAATTCATTAGCACAATTTCCAGCCTACTCCAATATATTCTTTGTTTTTTTATCTGCTGGAGCCCAGCAATCATATGGTACGTTGCTCAAGTGGCCATTCTAAGTATGAATCCAGAAAGTTAGGCTTTTCAATTGAGGTGCCTCAAGGCCAAATTGAATCTCTTCCTTTTTCAACATACACAAGTTAGCAGAGGGATATTGGGGCAGTGGCCTAATCCATTTGGTGTTATTTTTCAATGGGAGCGTACGGCATTGTGTGACTAAAGTGTGTGGGAGACAACAGTCAAGTCTCCTAAATTAAAATCCAATGTATAGAACTGCAAAAAAAAAAGATAGCAAACATTTCATTCCAACTTTCCAGACCTTTACCCATTCATACCAATTTTACAATTCCCAAAAGATCAAATAAACTATTCACTTTTGTTGCCTCGAATCTCAAAGGAACCAGATATCACCCTTGAGCCCATTTTCATTCCTGCCCAGTCTACAAAATTCCCAATAAAAAGCAAAATGCAATTCAAAATAGCCGTTTGAAACAAACATAAGCCCAGGTGCTACAGCACGTTTTAGAAATCAAATCCATTCCATTAAATAATTGCCTTTGTTGAGTGTTTTGTGTTACTTCAAATGAGCTGTTGACTGCATGATTGAGTGGGTGATGAGTTGAAGGCTTGCCAGATACTTATAAGAATTTGGAGTTTATAGTCCCTGGCTCATGTACATTGTTACTTAGCCAAGTAGTTAATGTGTTCATCAGGATTCAATTACAACCCTAATCACACCAGTATCTTTCGAATGACACAACTTCATAGAATGATTTAATCAATTGCAAGGAACATGCAACTATCCTGGGACCCTAATATGCATCGAAACAGGGAACAAAAGATTAAGTTCAAAAGTATTTAATAGTCATAGGTCACTTACACCTTAGCAAGGTGGTGGTATCCATTACTCCTATGCCTTGGAGTGTCCAGTTGTTTCAATGTGAATTAAAGAATTCCCAGTGGATTCCTCAATGGCTGCCATGGAGGAGCTCCAGAAATTTGAGGAAAAGCATGCAAATGTCATGAGAACAGCTATGTCAAAAATTGACAGGATAGTCAAAGGGCAGAAACCTCAATAAGTACAACTATCGGCTCCCCAAAACGAAAGCATTAAGCATTTACAAAGATGACATGTATTTCATGAAAAGGTTATTGGTCCATCACATCATTGGCTTAATAGGGGTGGTGGTGCGAAACAGGCTGTCCATGGGGCTAACGATGTGTTATAATCACGTTCTTGACCAGACTGGTAATTACATTTGCCATTTTCTTGCCTAATTGATGGCCTTGCTCATCAATAAAATTGAATTACATAACACTTTTAATAGCTTTGTATATTGTGTACCAATTTCTCATCATCACCTAGAACCTAGATACTTCATGGTGAGGCAGTCTTTTAATTCCTACAAGGATTTTGATAACCTCTGCTCTGCACCCAAGTTTTTTCTGAATTTGTAGCTTTATCACACTGATTCCCTTCAGTAATTTTCAAATGGTCCAGATTCACTTTACTCTTTCCCCAAATACCCATATATCTCACTGCCTCTATGCTACTGGCAGTGGGGCGGGACTATGTCATCTTCAGCATCATGTCCAATCAGCAAGGTGAGAAGTCAGATGTTTTATCGCAGTCCTTTCTGAGACAAAACGTGCTCCTTAAAGTGAGATGATATCAGCAGTACACTGAGAAAGTAGAGCAGACCAAATGTCAGTAATTGTACATGGAGCAAACATTTAGTCTTTTGGGAAATTGAAAAACCTGCAATGGTAAATTGTCATTTTTCATTTCCATTCTCATGACAAAAAGTAAGATTGGTAATGAGTGAAAGCCAAATTTATGAACTGATACTGTTGTAACTGTTCAATTTCTTGCATTTAATTCCATACGGCATTCCAAAACTGATGTTTCAATTGTTGCATTCCAAAATTAGCTATAATTCTGGGCAATCTTTCCCATAATAACTCAATTTTAACAATGTGAGATCACTCCAATGTATACTCCAGCTGAATGAAAAAAAATGTGATGGACTCAGCACAAATCTTGCAGCTCAAAATTCTGCTTTCTTTGAGTCCCATGGACCATGAGAAGTAGGGGCAATATCCACCATAACAATCTGCAAATCACATGGAACAGTATGTCCCCAAGTCCACCATTGCCTTCATGGTATTAATTATGGTTAATTAAGGAGGAATATAGAAGGGCATGTTAGGATCAGCACCGTGCATTCAATAAAAATGAGACGCCAACTTCGTGAACCTGTACTGCATGCATGCAAAACAGCAAAAACATAGCAACATACCAACCAGTACATTAGAACAAAGCACTGCTCTTCAGCCACATCTAGTCCTGAATGCTGATCATTTAATAAGAGGAAGAGGCTCCAAGAAAATCCCCACCCTCACCATCACAGGGCCCAATACGGACTGCTAAAGGCAAGACTCATTCAGTCAGAAGCCATGAGTGAATAATAGGGGGGGTGAGGGGGGAATAGGGGGGAATTTTCGGTCCACCTAACATTTTCCGTCACCTACCTCGACGGAGATGCAACTATTTTCCTTGTCGTCGCCTACCTTGCGGCCTAACATCTTGGATTGGTGCGGCCATTCCTGGAGTCGGGCCCAGAACTTCATCAGCGGGCTCAGCGTGGACTTTACCATCGTGGAACGGGGTTATATCTTGCCGGGGATCACCGGAGAAGAGCTTCGACCGCCGGCCTGTGGCCTATAACATTCTGAAGCCGCAGTCTCCTGTAGGGAAGTGGCCGATTCGGGAACTCCAAGCCGTGAGTGTGTTCGATCTGTCCCGACTTCCTTGTCTCAACCATCCCGACGAGAGGGCTTGAACATCAGGCCATCCATAGCGGCAACTATGGAGGGCCAAGGCCCCCAACCACGTGTGAACAAAGGATGAAGACTGACTGAACTTTGTTGCCTTCCATCACAGTGAAGAATGCTGTGGTGGATGTTCATGTTAAATTCTATTGTGTATTTCTGTTCTTTTTTAATGATCAGGTATGTCCTGTTCATAAAGGACGAGAAGAATCGAACCCAGCTCACTACAACCCAATCATTCTACATTCAATCATCAGTAAAGAGATAAAAAATGTTATCAACTGTGCTGAAACAGCACTAAATCGTGGAACGGGGAATTACAGACCAGTTAGTCTGACGTCGGTAGTGGGGAAACTGCTAGAATCAGTTATTAAAGATGGGATAGCAGCACATTTGGAAAGTGGTGAAATCATTGGATAAAGTCAGCATGGATTTATGAAGGGTAAATCATTATAGAATTTTTCGAGGATGTAACTAGTAGAGTGGATAAGGGGGAACCAGTGGATGTGTTATATCTGGACTTTCAGAAGGCTTTCGACAAGGTCCCACATAAGAGATTATTATACAAACTTAAAGCACACAGTATTGGGAGTTCAGTATTGATGTGGATAGAGAACTGGCTGGCAGACAGGAAGCAAAGAATAGGAGTAAACGGGTCCTTTTCACAATGGCAGGCAGTGACTAGTGGGGTAGCGCAAGGCTCAGTTCTGGGACCCCAGCTATTTACGATATATATTAATGATTTGGACGAGGGAATTGAATGCAACATCTCCAAGTTTGCGGATGACACGAAGCTGGGGGGCAGTGTTAGCTGTGAGGATGCTAGGAGGCTGCAAGGTGACTTGGATAGGCTGGGTGAGTGGGCAAATGCATGGCAGATGCAGTATAATGTGGATAAATGTGAGGTTATCCACTTTGGTGGCAAAAACAGGAAAGTAGATTATTATCTGAATGGTGGCCGATTAGGAAAGGGGGAGATGCGATGAGACCTGGGTGTCATGGTACACCAGTCATTAAAAGTAGGCATGCAGGTGCAGCAGGCAGTGAAGGCGAATGGTATGTTAGCATTCATAGCAAAAGGTTTGAGTATAGGAGCAGGGAGGTTCTACTGCAGTTGTACAGGGTCTTGGTGAGACCACACCTGGAGTGTTGCGTACAGTTTGGGTCTCCTAATCTGAGGAAAGACACTCTTGCCATAGAGGGAGTACAGAGAAGGTTCACCAGACTGATTCCTGGGATGTCAGGACTTTCATATGAAGAAAGACTGGACAGACTTGGTTTGTACTCGCTAGAATTTAAAAGATTGAGGGGGGATCTTATAGAAACTTACAAAATTCTTAAGGGGTTGGACAGGCTAGATGCAGGAAGATTGTTCCCGATGTTGGGGAAGTCCAGAACAAGGGGTCACAGTTTAAGGGTAAGGGGGAAATCTTTTAGGACCGAGATGAGGAAAACTTTTTTCACACAGAGAGTGGTGAATCTCTGGAATTCTCTCTCTGCAGAAGGTAGTTGAGGCCAGTTCATTGGCTATATTTAAGAGGGAGTTAGATGTGGCCCTTGTGGCTAAAGGGATCAGGGGGTATGGAGAGAAGGCAGGTACAGGATACTGAGTTGGATGATCAGCCATGATCATATTGAATGGCGGTGCAGGCTCGAAGGGCCGAATGGCCTACTCCTGCACCTATTTTCTATGTTTCTATGTTAAAGGGGCTGTCCCCATTGGGGCGACCTAATCTGCCAGTTTAGAAGAGTGTCTTCGACCTTCAAACTCGCAGCATGCTCGACACGTGGTCCTAGGAAGTCCCACAAGGTCGCTGGAACTCTCCTTCATGCTCATGGGAAGTTCCCGAATACACGTGGCCTCAGCTAGGTCGCGCAAAATTTTTCAGCATGTTGAAAATGTTTCCGCGAATAGAATTTGGTCGGCATGGTTCTTTTTGACTCGTAGTGCAGTGGTGTGGGGTCTCTATGTAGTTACAGGCAGTCGACGGCAGCCGTAGGCAATCTCCTTCGCTGACCAGACATTTTGATTGGGTCATTGGAGTTTTCAGGACCAAGGAAAACCTACCATGGTAAAATGCCCGCTAAACTTTATTATACTTCTTAAAAGTGTCTCCACTCCTTCTCCCAGCCTAACCCCCCCTCCCCTTCTCTTCCCTTCTCTCACCTTCTGCCCCCCTTCTTCCCCCCATCAAACACCCTTCTCTCTCCTTCTTCCCCCTTCTCCCTCCCCCCCACCTCCGTGCTCTCTCTACACCGTACACTGTGGCAGCCGTTTACCTTCCTCTTCATCGTGCAGACAGCGCTCCCCCGCTTTCCCTGGCCCCCGCCTTCGCGATGTGTTTGTTTGCGGTCAGTCGATCCAGCTCACGGTTTTAACAGGAACGGTCGATCCAGTCAAGGCTTTCCAGGTGAGTGCCCTCGAGCTTGAAGGTCGAAGGCACTCTTCTTAACTCGCGGATTAGGTCGCCCAAGTCGGACAGCCGCTTAACTCATCAATATCTTGCCCAATACTCAATTTGGGTTTCATGAGAATCACTCAGCTCCAGTCATCAAATCAGCCTGGATCCAAACAAGGACTAAATAAATGTATTCCAGAAGCAAGGTCCATATGACTGACAGTGACATTATGACACTATTTGACTTTGTGTCGTAATGAACTAGGTCAATGGGCATCAAGGGACAAAATATCCACAGATGGATTCATTCCCATAAAGTGGAAGATGGTTGTGTTTATTAGGATCGATCATCCCAATTCCAGGGCATTACTGCAAAGGTTTCCTGGGGCACATCCAGGGGCCAACAATAATCAGCAACCTCAACCATCTTCCATTCCTCAATAGGTCAGCAGATGTCACTGACGATACTGCAATGTTCAATTCAATTTGTACATCACCAGCATATGAGGTTGTGCAGGCTTGAGCACAGCAATACCAAAGCATTCAGATATGGGCCAATAAGATGGTAAGTAACACTGACAACATAAAAATGCTTGATATTGATCACCTCCATTGAGACAATCCTAGATTGTTTTCTGCCATTAAAATTGCAGAGATCTGACCAGCAATATCTGTTCAACACCTTAAACTTAACTAGACCAGCCACATAAATACAGTGGGTACAAGTGTTTTTCTGAGGCTGGGTGTCTTGTGATGGGCGACTCACCGCCTGACCCCCCAAAGCTCAGAGGAACAGGAGTGTTACCTATTACACTTTACTTGCTTACATGAGTGAAGCTCTAACAACTTGATTAAACCAACACAATTTTAGGGCAAAGCCACTCACTTGCTTGGCACCCCATCAACTACACTGATTAGTCATTCCGTATACCACTACCCACAGTGTGATCATCTACAAAATGTGCTGCAGTTACTTGTCTAGGCTAACCTGATAGTACCTTCCAAACCTATGATCTCTATCACCAAGGACAAGGCAGTTGAATCAGAATAACACTAGCCACACCAATGATCTTCAACAAATACACCATCTGAACTTGGAAACATATCGCAAATCCTTTATCTTCATAATTGAAATCCAAAATCTCCAGAACCAACAGCAGGTTGAAGAGTACCTTCAAAATTAAGACTGCAATGGTTCAAGAAGATTTTACAAGAGCATCGAAATGGCCAATAAATACCAGCCCAACCAGTGATGCAGATCCCAAAAAATAAATGGATGGTGTCTAAAAGCAAGGTACTATAAATATAACTTGACTGCAGGAAATAAGGAGAGAGGAAAGATGAGTACTCAGAGAGAGGAATGCTCAGGAGAAATAAAAGTATAGAAAGCAGCAGGCCTAGTACCAGCCCTAGGAAACACTACTATACACTTCCCTCCATTTTCCTAACAACTATATTAAATGTATTTTGTAAGTCCATATTTACCACATCAGCAGTTTGTTATATCATCCATAAACTTTCTCAGAATTCAGAAACCAGGAATTAAAATAGATTCATATTCATCCAAAATCACAAATGAGCGAACATGCATTGCGGGATACGAGCAGCAGACTTGTGTTCAAACCAAAGCTTAGGGAGGGAAGAATATGAGAGGATGAGCAGAGTTGTATTGGGATTGTCAAGTCTGGAGATACTGCACAGGTACAGAGGGAAAGTGAAAGTTCCCACACGTAGTCACTAGAGGTTGAGGTTGCTTGGGTTAATATGTGGGAGGGCATTTGTGGAATACTTTATCCGATTCAATTCAATTATTCAATTATATTTTATTGTCACTACCTTTGTGCAGTGAAATGCCTTGTTTTGCATACATACATCCTGTTAAAATCATATAGCAGACCTCAACTAGGCAGTACATGTGTCGCCACATTTCTGGCACCGACAAAGTCATGCTCTTTAGTTAATGTAAGAATGGAATGTCCAAAAGAAAAAAATATTCCCATTTGCTAGCAACGAATTTCAAGCCTTCCTAAACTCATGCAAAAGAAGATCACAAAGTTCAATAAAGGCAAACTGGTGCACAGAACAGTCCGGGAGTTTGAAGTGTGGTAGACAGGACAGAAGGTGCTGACATCTATGGGAGATTGTTTTTTATCAGTGCAGCCCACATGGCCCTTTGTTAGCTGCATTCTTAAAATACAGAGATCTATTGATATAGTGTGGAAACCTTATGACCTTGGAGTTAATTATTGGGAGGATTGAAGCTAGAGAGGGTGGCCCCCAATGTTTATCCTGCAGTGCTGACAGATTTATTACAGATTATGCATCCATGGGTGCCACTTGCTGAAGCATGAAAGCGGTTTATCTGTGAGTTTCAGGCCTGGCCTTCAAAATGAATTAAGTAAATGTAGAAGGTCCTGAAGGAAAAAGATTCCAGGTTGCCAAAAGTTATAAGCAGATTTTGTGAACAAAATTGTACTATATTGGGTTTACTTTTAAACTTAATTCTGAAGAAGGGTCTTGACCTGAAACGTCACCCATTCCTTCTCTCCAGAGATGCTGCCTGTCCCGCTGAGTTACTCCAGCATTTAGTGTCTATCTTCGATTGAAACCAGCATCTGCAGTTCTTTCCTACACACATTACTTTTATACTTAATCCCCTTGCTGCAGCTTGTTTACTTTTTTGAAAAAATCTATTCCCCTTCCAATCCCGAACGCATTTAACAAAGTATCAGTTAACCATCAACAATTCACCAATGCCCAATTGTTACATCAGTCAGGGCATCTATTCAAATACAATGGCAGTCTCAGCTAAACTCGATCATGCTAGCAGCAAACCTTTATGTGCTGAGCTTCTCAAGCAATGGTGATTGATTATTGATCAGGAACATGACCACTGGCTTCCTTTTCCTATTCTCTCACCTACTCTAATGCACCCAGACTAACCGAAGCTGGTCCATCTAAGATCAGTTATCTTCGTATGAATAGAGGATTAAATGTTATCCTTCTATTTGTTTGGCCGTGATACTCAGCATGTTATGACGTATTGGCCCTGCTTTCTGATCCTTTCTGATTACTGCACCTCTGAAGCCACATTTTCAGAGGCTACCAGTTCCCCTCTGGTCCCAGATTTCACGATTCATTTAATATTGGCTCACATCAGCTGTGTCGCACAATCATCAATTACTCTTACTCTACTGTGAAAGTTGCCGCAAAATATTATTCGCCTGAGGCCTTGCAGTTCGGGAAGTTCCAAACCATCGTCTCCAAACTGCGTGAGGAGAGGATCAACGGTTCGCTGGACAATCCGGATGGAGGCGACGGCTGCAACGGGCCTTTACAGCCAGCTGCAGCTTGGATTTTCGAAAGTTGCACCCTCGACTCTTGGTCGCAGTGGGCTATTTCTATACATTTTGTTCTAAATCAGGTATTGTGCTTATGCGTATTAAGAATTTACTGGACTCTATGCAAAAAAAGAATTTCACTGTACCTCGGTACATGTGATAATAAAGAACCATTGAACCATTCAACATCTAAACATTCCATTATATAACATACCACAACACCCTTGGCATCAGTGGGCTCCACCCATGCACTTTATAATGGAGTGCAGTTGGCAAAGAACAAGAGAAAAGTGCTAGGGTGTTAATCAATCAGCTCAGCAACTATGTATCTATTTACAACCGCTCACATGCAGAAGAACACTTTAAGCAACGATTGAACAAGCTTGCAAGAAATGTGGTTGGAGGAACTCCAACCACATCATGTTAGATGCTGATTTGTATTTTAAACATATTGACATTTTTTGAGCAAGAAAGAAATTTGTCAATGCCACAAACATTGGATTTCCTCTCCACTTTATCTGCTGCAATTATTGTCATCTATGCCATCTGGTTAGCCGAGATAACTAGTGTCATGCATTGATTTAGCCCTGATCCATGAAACCACCTGATTTAAGTTGCTCTAACAGAACAAAAATACCATCCCCACACGGATTTAAATCAATGAGGATCAACCTCGAAGAAGACATGAAGTTAGTATTCAGGAGTAGCGCACTTAATCTGTGCAGATATAACAACTATGTTTTTGAAGAATTTGTCAACAAAACTGGTCACTTATTTAAACATATCTAAAAGTCAATGTTATGCAAACAGAGAAATAAGGAAAGTACAGTTACATTTTATATAAAGGGAAAGGAGCATATGTAACTCAACGCAGAGAGAATCATGTCATTTAGGAAATAATAGAAAATATTGTGGCGAAGATTAGAGCGTGAAATATGAGAAAGATGAAAGTAGCCAAAATTGTTAGAAAAATCTTTCGGAATTGAACTTGGTTAACAGACAACAGGGATTCAGATTTTATAGAAATTTTAGCAAAGCCTCATAGAAAATTTCAGAGAAATATATTGGAACCCTTTCAGAATGCAACAATGAAAGAAACAGAAGTAGGCCATTCATGATACTCCTTCACCCATACAGTTACTTATATTAATTCCGAGTTCCCATGACATACAGAAATCTATCCATCTTTGCCATGAATAAATTTAGCAATTGAGCTTCCACAACCCTCTTGGCTAAAGAACTCAAAGATTCACTATCCTCTCGGCGAAAATTGTTTTCGCCATCTCAGCATCTCTGGAATGCCCAATTATGATTTTGAGACTGCAAACTCCAGACCTAGAAACACCAGTATTTTGCATCAAAAGCGTTTTATACATTTCCAGGTGATTATCCTTCATTCTTCTAAACTCTTGACAGTATAGGATCAATCTGCTTAATCTCTCGTTATGAAAGGATTCTATCTCCTCCACACTCTCCATTCCAGGATTCAATCTGGTAAACATTTGTTGGTACTCCCTCCATCTCATGTGTATGCTGCCTAAGGTAGGGAGAGTAGACATGCACACAATATTAGAGGTGTGATCTTACCAGGTCCCTGTCTAACAGCAGTGCAGTGTACCTGTACTCAAATCCTCTTGCAATAAAGGCCAGCATACTGTTTGCCTTCTTAATTGCTTGCTGTATCAGGTTGCAAATTTTCATAGATTCATGTATATGGACTCCTGCACAAAACACTAATCTACTCTAATACAAATTTAACTTTCACCAGCCATGGGTGGATAACTCTTCAAGTGGGATTTTTGAGTTTTAACAAGGAAATATATTAGTTGTCAACTATATAAGAAGTCTTTAAATGTTAGCCACTAAATGTTTATAGTCATTCCATTTAATGCATGTTCCCAATCTATCAAAGCCAGCTCACACTTCATACTTCTGTAGTTCGCTTCATTTAGGTTCAAGACCCAAGTTTCAGATTTAATTAAATCCTTACAAACTTCATGTAAAAAAAAAATATATGATTACACTTCTCTTAAGGCCCCTGAAGTACTACATTTTAAATTCATAATTTCTCATTCCACAATATTATATCTAAAATAGCACTTTCTTATTTCTAAATTGGTTTTTAAACAGACTGATGCAGAAAGCAATTTTGTACATTCTGTCTGAATCTGTTTGTAACTTCTACAGATCCTTACACACGTGTGGCAATTTACTGATCCCAATTAATCGACAAACACTCACGTCTTTGGGATGTGGGAGGAAACTAGTGCACATGGACAAAACCCAGGTGGTCACAGGGAGAACATGTAAACTCCATCACAGATAGCATCCGAGGTCGGGATCGAAACTGGGTCTCCAGCACTGTGAGGCAGAACCTATATCAAGAATTTTACACGAGTTCATGTGGATAAGAAAGGGTGAATATACACCAGCTCACCTGTTTCATGAAGAGTTAAGTTCCATGGGAAGATGGTGTTGAAGAAGCTTATGAGAGGAAAAAGACCAAGTACTCTGAACTGGCAACTGAAGCTTCCCAGAATGGCTGGAAGACCAAGATTTTCCCTGTCGAAGTGGGATGCAGGGGATTTGTTGCTACGTCTATGACCAGGCTATTAAAGAAAATGGGGGTGAGGGGTCGCTCCCTCCAACAAGCAATCAAATAATTATCAAATTCTGCAGAAAAAAGCAGCAATTGGATTTGGATCAAAAGGAGAGACAACAATTGAGCTGCAAGATGAAGACAGGAGGGTATGGAATTGAGGGAGGTGTAACTGGGACGCCAGGTATCACCGTTGAGCCCTCTGGAGATGTTGTGGGCTTATCAATGAAATGTCAAAGAAGGAGGGTGCCCACCTGATGACCCCGATGACGTACCTACCCTACCTTTCACCACTCCAATCCCACTGCAAATAGCAAGAGTGCCAACTTATTACAGGGATTGAAACATCAAGTCCTATTTGCTCTACTTTCAGGATGTGAGACTGAAGTCTCATAATATTTTACCCAGATATTATTAACTACTATATCCTCCCTCTTGAATCAACAGTATGAAAAATTGGATTGGGTGGCATTATCCAATAGAAGCTGAGATTGCATAATCAATTAACTTAAATATCTTCCCTGACCTTTAATTTATGCCATTGGGAATTAAATTCAATATCATAGTAAAAGGAAATACTCTCCTACATTGGCATCAAATAAGAAAAGGTCATGTTCATAAACAGTTGTCTTCCATTCACCGATGAGGGGTTAATATACAAAGAGATACAGAAAATAAATTGCCAACTCAGGGCAGCACAGTGGTGCAGCTGGTTCGATCCTGTCCTCGGGTACTGTCTGTATGGAATTTGCACGTTCTCCGTGTGACCGCTGGGTTTCCTTGGGTTCCTCCCACATTCCATAGACGTGCAGGTTTGTAGGTTAATTGGTCTCTGTAAATTGTAGGGAGTGGAAGAGAAAGTGGGATAACATAGAACAAGTGTGAACGGATGTTCAATGGTCGGTGTGGACTTGGTGAGCTGAATGCTCTGCTTCCATGCTGTACGTCTCAACTAAACTATGAATCAGTATTCCAACCATGGTGAACAGAATCATGAGAAGAACATTGGCAATGAAAGCTTTTGAGAGTGGCAATTGAATAGGAATTGCACTCCAAGCAGTTAAAGTTCATTTATTTTTTTAATTCAGAATTTCTATAGCTTCTGAGGTGGTACAATTCTGCATTCATTCTTTCCCAATCTTCCAGTATTTTTTATTTCCAATGCCAAGGGACTCTATTACTTTTCCAACAAAAAGATTTAATATGGGCCCAAATACTTCTATTGACCAAGGACTGAGAATTCCCTGTCTTATCC
The DNA here is from genome assembly GCF_028641065.1 of Leucoraja erinaceus. NCBI lineage: Eukaryota > Metazoa > Chordata > Chondrichthyes > Rajiformes > Rajidae > Leucoraja > Leucoraja erinaceus. The sequence goes on along the minus strand of NC_073394.1, from coordinate 25,770,397 downwards.
TCAGGTTGCCTCAGAGCTGCAGATCACAAGGGTCCTGGTTTTTCAGCAAATGAATTAAAACAATTTCTTGTGGGAGCAGAATGAGTAATCTTCTATATAAAAACCACCAAGAGACCAGCCTGCTCCAACACCAGCACACAATGCAGCAATAAACTGGGAATCACAAAGCACAATACCATATTTTCCAAAAGGTCCCTCAGGCTAAAATGTTCCCTTTTCATGGTTACACAAGTGTGATTGTTAAACAGTGAGACACCAGGCATGATCACCAAGGCAGATAGTAAAATTGCATCAAAGGACAATATTATAGGAAGAAAAGGGTAGGAGGAATATGCTGTGAAAATGGAGGTGACAGATGAAAAACATTTTGGCTTTTTATCCCCTTCACATACAACAAACATTGCTGCAGGGTCAGTGAAATCATTAAGCTCAACAAGACTAATTAAAAAAATCACTCATTTGCTTTTTCCCATCAATATGATATAATCCTCACCTCCTACACTTCCAATGTATTGACTTCCCCAATCCAGACTCCATCTCGCCTGTCACATAGCACACGATATTGCTCCAAAACCACTTTTATTTTTCGGATCCATTTTCAGCATTTGGTTGTGGCTAAAAAGGGCAGCATTATTGCTCAACTGTAAATACCCTTGAGAAAATGAGAGCCAACGGCACAGTCCTTCTTACAAAGGTATCACAAAGGTGCTTCCACAATGTAGTGGGTAGGGACGTCAACAGAAATGAAGAACTGCCAATGCATAACCTAAAGTTATTGGTGTTCCCAAACACCAGGATTCATAGGCAAGAATCACAGGCTTCAGAAGTCCTAAGAAATAGTTTCAGCAAAATCAGTCCATTCTGCAACCAACCTAAGCAGTTATTGGTTCTTCTTTTCTTGTATTTGTTCCCAAACACCAGGCTTCATAGGCAAGAATCACAGGCTTCAGAAGTCCTAAGAAATAGTTTCAGCAAAATCAGTCCATTCTGCAACCAAGTTGTGCATTTTTAGAGTGGGAGGTTGGCTTGGGAGTTGGAGCAGCACTCACCCAGCCAGGCTGAGAGTATTCCATTACACTCCTTTCTTGTTCTTGTATTTGGTGTGAAAGCTTACAGCTGTCAGATGGTGAGTTTTTTGCATTCCCCCTGTGCAATCCATTCTACGATCTGAAGAAGGGTCTCGACCATTCCTTCTCTCCACAGATGCTGCCTCACCCGCTGAGTTGCTCCAGCATTTTGTGTCTACATTCTACGACCTTTATTGAGCAAAAGTCCCCTTGGCTAACTCCCCCTATACTGTACATTCCATCTGCTAAGCTTCCTCCAAATATATGCCCCATCAACCATCCCTTAGCTTCTACATGCAACTAGAGCATGCCATGTTGTTTCGCGGCTGATATTCACACATCCCAGTAGGGTGTTTTCCCAACATTTTTAATGTGCTGTTAGGTGGGTGTGTCCTATCCTCACCACAACAACTCCTGTCTGTTGTCCTCCCCCAGTATTAGCCCTAATTCAATCTCCTGCCCTCTCCCAGTCCAGTCCAGTGCCATTGTCATTTGCAGTATGGGAGCTATAACTGCATACTCAAGTCGTAGGTGGTCAGCCGACAGCCAAATCCAGTGAAAAAACAACCATGTTAGTCCTTTCTTACAATTAGCTTGACTGGATATGATCCTTTTCTCTACAGTCAATTGCACCTCGAAGTTGAATAACTGCACGCCCACTAATTACTGCATGATTATCAACCCACAATTCATTGGCCATCCCAAGTTACCCTTGAGAAGGTAGTCATAATGAATTATTTTTCCAATTAGCTGCAGAATGCCTGTTGCTAGACGCCATGCTACAGGGTGAGGCTCCAAAATGTAGACACAAGGGTATAGAAAGAATGGTGATGTATTCCCTGCCGTTCTAGGGCTGAAATGACCAACTTTCAACCACAATTCTTTGTACATGCTTGTCTTCAAAATTTGTCACATACTCATGTTTTCATTAACCCTTATGAGTGAATTTTGAAACCAGTTTTCAGCCCAGTTGCTAATCAATCAGTATCCATTCAGTCAGAATTTCTGCATCAAGTCAGCTGTTATGAGTTCTTTCAATGCTAACTGGCAGTTAAAGAAAGGATTCCAGGCAGTCAGCACCTCATCAAATTTGGGCATGACATGTCAGATGAGGAAGGCTAAATGGTGCTACTTGCGTTACATAAAGTTGTTCTCTATTCCAGGGAAGCAGAAAACCAGATGCACCTAGGTCCTGGCTCAGATGTGTTGATGTTTAATCTTCCAACATAAGCATTTACTTTTCATGTCATAATTTTGGTGGAGTTAGCTGTTAGAGCAGTAGCCCTGTAACATTCACCTTTATCGGTTGTAGTGTTCATTGTGCATATGTACCACAACATCTATTTTCTAGCTAATTTGCCTCTGCTGCTGTTTGAAGCAAGCAGACATCGGTCATTTGTTAAGTGTACCTTGGCACTGGTACTATTTTCTCTGGCAACTGTGGCAAACTGTTTGAATGGTTTGAGTGAAATGATCTCTGGCAGTCTTCATCCATGCGTTAAATTCTGCAACATGCAAAAACTACAATGTGCCAGATTAAGGAACAGTGTTAATCTTTCCAAGGTGGAAGACACAATCTGCCTTTCAATCAGCACTTCACAGATGTATGGAATCCACCCAGTTTGGGTAGCAGGGCAACACAGCAGCTGGAGCCACTGTTTCACAGTTCTAGTCACTGGGATTCAAAGTTTCTTGGCTCTGACCGGCTGAATAACTTCTCCGCGACTTCTCCCTGTGTCATACATACATCACCTTAAAGGCGTGAAAGCTGACAGCATCCAAAACCTGGACATTGATGCCAACAATCACATATTGATACATCAATTTTTTTGTCACTTCCCTTGATTTATCTTATTTCCATGTTACTTGCCTGAACTCAGAGCCAAGATTTTTTACACCTTGTTCAGTAATGGAATGAAAACTTGTGCCATCCCAACATCCTCAAGAGGGAAGGTGAAGAGCCGGCAGTAGTTGTGCACGTAGACACAAACGACATCGGGAAGAAGAGCAAGAAGTTTCTACAACATGAGTTCAGAGAGTTAGGAAGAAGACTGAAAAGCAGGACTTCTAGGTACCTCTGGATTGCTTCCAGTACCTCATGCTAGTGAGGACAGGAACAGGGAGATGGGGATCTGAATGTGTGGCTGAGGGGCTGGTGCAGGGAGCAAGGATTTAGATTTATAGACCACTGGGATCTCTTCCGGGGTAGGGGTGACCTGTACAAAAGGGACGGGTTACACCTTAACTGGAGGGGGATCGACGTTCTGGCAGGCAGGTTTGCTAGGGCTGCACATGTGGGTTTAAACTAAATAGTGGGGGAGAGGGATTGATAAATTGGCAGTATAAAGATGGAGTTAAAGGGGAAGTGAGTACAGGAAAAGTTACAAAAGACTCCCGAATTAATGGTCTGGAAAGTTCGAGAAGCGATAAGAGAGTAAGGTCGGGACCAATTGCAAGCGGTGCGAGGGGGACGTGCAGTGTTGTATATGAATGCACGAAGTATAAAATATAAAGTGGACGAGCTTGAGGCTCAGTTAGAAATTGGCAAGTACGGTGTTGTGGGAATTACAGGGACATGGCTGCAAGAGGGCCAGGGCTGGGAACTGAATATTCAAGTGTATACCTCCTATCGAAAAGACAGAGAGGTGGGCAGAGGAGGTGGGGTAACTCTGTTGGTGAGGAATGAAATACAGTCCCTTGCAAGGGGTGACATTGAAATAGGAGATGTGGAGTAAGTATGGATAGAACTAAGGAACTGTAAGGGTAAAAAGACCCTAATGGGACTTATCTACAAACAGTAGCCTGGATATAGGGTGCAAGTTGAATCAGGAGTTAAAATTGGCATTTAGTAAAGGTAACGCTACGGTTGTTATGGGAAATTTCAACATGCAGGTAGACTGGGAAAATCAAGTTGGTACTGGACCCCAAGAAAGGGAGTTTGTAGAGTGCCTCCGTGATGGAATATTAGAGCAGCTTATATTGGAGCCTACCAGGGAGAAGTCAATTTTGGATTTAGTGTTATGTAATGAACCGGATTTGATAAAGGAACTTGAGGTTAAGGAGCCATTAGGAGGTAGTGACCATAATATGGTCAGGTTTAATCTACAATTGGAGAGGGAGAAGGGTAAATTGGAGGTGTCAGTGTTACAGTTGAATAAGGGGGACTATGGAGCCATGAGGGAGGAAACCGGCCAAAGTTGACTGGAAAGATACCCTAGCAGGGATGACAGTGGAACAACAAAGGCAGGTATTGCTGGGAATAATACAGAAGGTGCAGGATCAGTTCATTCCAAAGAGGAAAAAAGATTCCAAGGGGAGTAGGGGGCGACCGTGGTGGACAAGGGACGTCAGGGACAGTATAAAAATAAAAGAGAAGAAGTATAACACAGCAAAGATGAGCGGGAAGCAAGAGGATTGGGTAATGTTTAAAGAGCAACAGAAGATAACTAAAAAGGCAATGCAGGGAGAAAAGTTGAGGTACGAAGGTAAGCTAGCCAAGAATATAAAGGAGGATAGTAAAAGCTTCTTTAGGTATGTGAAAAGGAAAAATTTAGTTAAGATCAAAGTTGGACCCTTGATGACCGAAAAAGGTGAATTTATTATGGAGAACAAGGAAATGGCAGATGAGTTGAACAGGAACTTTGGATCCATCTTCACTGAGGAGGACACAAACAATCTTCCTGATGTACTAGTGGCCAGAGGATCTGGGGTGACAGAGGAACGTAAGGAAATCCACATTAGGCAGGAAATGGTGTTGGGTAGACAGATGGGACTGAAAGCAGATAAATCGCCAGAGCCTGATGGTCTGCATTGGTGATTATTTTCCGATGTTCTATAGATTCAGGATCAGTTCCTGTGGGGGGGGGGGGGGGGGGGGGGGGGGGGGGGGGGGGGGGGGGGAAACCACATTATTAAAAACAGAGGACATCTTGTACAGTATGTCCTAGAAAAGAAAGCCTCACCTTGATCAGATTAGGTGGAGACGGAGAAATTAAGAGCCGTGGATGGCGTCTTTGCAAGAGGCAGAGTGGGAGTTTCTTGCTGTCTCACTTGCTTGATAGTGGACAAATCTGAGTACTACATTCAAAGCGGCAGTGATACATGTCAGAGAAAATCAAATGCATAAATAACAGATAATTGATGAATGGAGCTGGTTAGTACAAAATATGTAAAATTGATAGGAAAGATAATGGTTTGCCGAAAGTATTATTTAGGTGTTTAACAATAGCAGATGATGCTTCTGACGTGGTATTAGTGATCAGTATGTAATATGGATCTACCAACCAAACCAAATTAAAATACAGAACATTATAAGAGATTTTGCATTAGAATATGGCATAATTTACTTAAATATTATCATCAAGCACATACAAAGCAATAATGCTTTTAATATGTTATGATGTTGAGCTATTGAAACTGCAAAGATAGTGGCAGGTATGCCAAACAAAAAACAGACAGTTCTAACCCTGCTTAATCTGGGAAAATACGTCAGCTGCTGCAGCAACTGGATCATACAGATAAACCAGCCAGCATGGAAGAGCTCAGATCTAAGTAGGATGTGCAATATGATATGGCAGAGCTGTATATATTCTAGCTTAGTCTTCAAAACTTTCTGACGTCTGCATTCATCACACACAAGAGTTTGGGATCATCTGTTAATCCACCAGTATAACAAAACAAGATCAAGATCAGCAGAAACTAATGTTAGCCTTAGACAATGTTTCAATGCAACTCTCATAAAAGCTCTGTATGTACTTGCGCTCTAATTTCCTTTGGGTAGTTAGGTGGTAAGACATTAGAGCATAAATACATTTTGTCCATTCAAACCATGTGCACATTAAACCACCTTGGACTAATGGAGCTCCTTGAACAATAAATCTGTGCTGCTTGCTTGCTTGCATGGCACTGTAATCCATCATATCTATATCTCTATCTATCTATCTATCTATCTATCTCTCTATCTATCTATCTATCTATCTACTTGTGTGTGTGTGTGTGTGTGTGTTTTTAAAACTGTGTGTGTGTGTGTGTGTGTGTGTGTGTGTGTGTGTGTGTGTGTGTGTGTGTGTGTGTGTGTGTTGTATGTCATTTTGCCTTTGAAACGTATCTCCTCGAAAACTAGACTCAAAAACACGGAGATTTTCACAATTTCGGTTGGGATTTAACTTATGATTTCATAAATGAACTCCTCTCTAAATTTGGTCCATTATTTCCCCAGATTTTGAATAAAGTTGTTTACAAAACTCACTTTTTAAAATATAAACGCCACTTGCCAGCTGCTGATGTCACAATGCCCACCAATCCAGGCCCACCCACCTCCTCCCCCCCCCCCCCCCCCCCCCCCCCCCCCCCCCCCCCCCCCCCCCCCCCCCCCCCCCCCGCTGTGGATTAAAGGCACAGAAAGATTGAGAAAGCTCTGCAGAACAAAGATTCTACAGCTCCGTTCTGCTATAGGATCTTTGTTCTGCAAATCTTAGGGCAGCGGCGCCTCACGCGCTGAACCTTCTCCTCACTGTCGATGCAGCTCGTGAAGCCCCGCCCGCGCTCATTCCAGCTGTGGGTTTCCAGAGTCAGAAGCCGCTTCCCCCCCCCCTCATTTGGCAGCCCACTCACTCGCCCGGCTCCCCTCCACCCCCCCTACTCTACTCCCCTCCTCCCCTCTCCATCCTCCATCTCCTCTCTACCAAAGCTCCTATATCCTATACCGCTATAGGATCTTTGCTCTCTACCCGTCACACGGGACAATCGGCTGTTCCCCCCTCCGGCCCGGCTCTGTCACACTGGCAGAAGCCACGACCCGCTGTCTTTCACCGTTCTCAGATCTCTCCGTGCCTCGCTCGGGCTGCCGCCCCGCCCCTCTCCTCTCACTCTCTCCCCCCCCCCCACCCTCACTCTCTCTCTCTCTCTCTCTCTCTCTCTCTCTCTCTCTCTCTCTCTCTCTCTCTCTCTCTCTCTCTCTCTCCCTCTCTCTCTCTCTCTCTCCCTCTCTCTCTCTCTCTCTCCCCCCCCCCCTCTCTCCCCCCCCCCCCCCCCCCCCCCCCTCCCTCTCTCTCCCCTCCCTCTCACCCATACCCAGAACTCATAGCCAGGTGGTCAGCAGTCACACCAATTCACAGTTCCTCAAATTCATGATGACAGCTATCTGGATGCAGCCAGACAGGGAAGGCAGCCTATCTGGAGACTGGTTGGTTACTTAAACCCAAATAACCGGTCGCTAATAACCTTTTGCTCATGCACAACTCTAACAAATTCTGAGAATTAAGACTAAACAAATTATTTTAATTCAATGCAATGCAGAGCAAAACTATGTAAAGCGAATAACCGAAGTATTATTTCACAAGCAGATCATAACCAAAAAGCACAATGACTTCTCAGATTGTGTGCCAAAACACAAACCTGAAAACTTCTCTTAATATTAAAAACAATATTAGGATTAAAATTAGTGTAGAGCAGAGCTGGTTAGCAGCAATAAAACATTTAATTACTGTGGACACATGAAAGAGCTCACTGCAGCTCCACATGGCAATCTTACAAAGGTGCAAACTGACTGATTTTAGTGTTACACTGATGTTTCTACAAGTCCATTACTTGTCAAGAAGTCTTTAAAAATTGTCCTAAACATGAATCTGTTGCTCTTTTGCTAATTTCTCATATTTCATCACATTATTAAATATCACATCATAAAATGCATGAAAAATGGCTGTTCTCCCTCTGTCTGTCACTGCCCTTATGTTGACACTTTATTTATACATGCTCACTTCTTTGATGAGGGTTTATTCAATACTCCTTTTACGATTTACTACCCATGTTTTCCCACAGAAAATAACATCATACTTTCCCATCTACCTTCTTTATAAATTTTGAGATTTCTAACGGGTCATCTCTTTTCTGGAGAAGTTCCCCATATTGTTAAGTCTGAGTTTTATAAAAAAGAGTATATAAACATCTTTGTCCATTCCTCATAAAGACATTGTGTTCAGTTCTGGACACCATGTTATAGGAAATATGTTGTCAAGCTGGAAAGGGTACAAAGAAGATTTACAAAGATGTTGCCAGGACTAGAGGATTAATGGTGGGTGAATTGAGGATCACAGGACATAGGTTTAAGGTGAAGGGGAAAATATTTAATAGGAATCTGAGGAGGGTAACTTTTTCACACAAAGGATGGTGGATGTATGGAACAAGCTGCCAGAGGAGGTAGTTGAGGCTGGGACTATCACAATGTTTAAGAAACAGTTAGACAGGTACATGGATCGGATGGGTTTGGAGGGATATGGACCAAACTCAGGCAGGTGGGACTAGAGCAGCTGGGAAATGTTGGCGGGTGTGGGCAAGTTGAGCTGAAGGTCCCGTTTTCACACCATATCACTCCATGACTCCAAAGTATTTATGTAGTAAGGAGTACAGTACAATGCACAGCCCTGAATTATGGTTCAACTAAGCTCCTGGACATTTAAAATTATTGTTCTGCTTTAGAACTAAGCATTTTGTTATATTTGTACTTTTTACAGCATATTTAATGTATGTTTATAATTCTCAACTCAAGTCAAGTCAAGTCAAGTCAAGTTTATTGTCACATACACATACGAGATGTGCAGTGAAATGAAGGTGGCAATGCTCGCGGACTTTTGTGCAAAAGACAAACAACAAAACAACCAAACAAATTATAAACACAATCATAACACACATATTCTTATACTACACTACACTACACTCTCCCACTACACTCCTGGCCAAGTTGGAGTCATTTTCCAACGTAGGTGTTCTCACTATTAAAAATTAAATCACTAACTCAATCATTGAAATTCATGACATTTGCATGGCTATTCTACACTTTATAATAGTTTCAAATATTTAGTCATAGAATTGCTCATTTGTATCAATAACTAATTTTACATTTTTCACATGCCAACACAGTTCTTCCAATCTCAGAGTACAAATCATTTCTATAAACTTGAAACTGTAGTTCCAACATGTTCTGGCGGACCACCACATCACATTTACTGCCATCCTGAGTAACAACCCTTAACCTTTACTCTGTTTTCCATTTTATAGCTAGTTCTCCGTATTGCCACCAATCACCTGACTACACGTGCTGTCACATCAGTCACGTCTACATTACAGAACTTCAAAAATAGTTTCATGAAAGTTTATGAATAGTAATTACATTCATCCTATATCACCACTCTTTTGTTGCTTCTTCAAAATATTATACTGCCCATTTCATGTTCGTAAAAAATCCTTTCTGACTACAAACACTGAGCCATCTGGTATTCTCTTCCCTGGAATGACTGTCCCCTCATTTGAACACAGAAATAACATCATCTGTTTGTAGGTCCACAAACACTACAAGCGACACCTCCCCCACCCACCTCTCATTCCAGAGGGATTGTGTTTCCAGAAAAATATCCATATGACGATTTCCTGTATCGCAAACCGCCTGTTTCCATTGAATCCCATGTTATAAGTGCAAACACGTCCCTGTGGGATGTTTTTCTCTCACAGCAAGCCATTGTATTGGTTAATTAACAGCTGAGGCTAATATTAGATGAGGGAGGTGGACAAGTGTGAAAAAACCCAACAAACTTAGTCAATTAATATTTTTTGTCACTCGATACTGTGGGGCAGTAAGATTTGGATACGATACAGTATCACTGCATCTATTGGATTGTCAGTCACAGCCTTTGTTACACTCTCCTTTGCCACACTCTCAATGGTTCAATGGTCCAGTGAACTAACGTCCCAGAGCGCAGAGCTACCACGCTTTTCATCTGTGAGTCACTTTCTCTAATGCACAAGGCTCGTGGATTCGGTAAGTGTAGATAAGTGGGGATACCAGCGAAAGGCTTGTGATTCATGGCTTGGGGTGCTTGGTGAGAAAGAACTGTAGGAGAAGTTCAAGGGGTGATTAGTAAAAGTGCAATAACTCACAGAAAACGAGCAAAGGCTGAGAGATTACTTTAAGCAGCTGGTCATAGCTACTGCATCTCCCCATGACTAGAGGGGGCACGGCAAAGGAAGGCCTTGGCTGTGATTGTCATCCCAATCAATGCAGTGTCATTGTATCAAAATCTTGTTGATCTTATTGTTGGCATTGGTTTATTATTGTCACACGTTTGCCTGCCACCCAAACAAATCATATTCTACACGAGTACAATGAAGTCAGACATAAATATAGCTAAGAGAAGAATACCAGAGTGCAGAATATAGCCTTATAGCAACATAGCTACAGAGAAAAAGTCCAAGATCCGCAATGAGGTAGGTTGGAAGATTGGGATACACCCTAGCTGGAGGACCATTCTCCATGTTTCCATCCCAACACCAATCAACATTCCTTTGCTGCTCCTTTGTTACCATGCCCCCTATCACTACTTCTCCCATTACTGTCCTGACCTACCATAGAATAAGAACAAAATAGGAGGCGGCACAGCTGTAGAATCGCTGCCGTACAGTGCCAGAGACCCGGTTTAATCCTGACCTCGGTTGCTGTCCATACAGAGCTTGTACGTTCTCATTGTGATCAAAATGGTTTCCTCCAGATGCTCCCATTTCCTTCCACATTCCAAAGACGTGCAGGTTTGTAGGCTAATTAGCTTCTGTAAATTGTCCCTGGGTGTAGGATAAAACTAGTATGCACAGGGGATTGTTGTTTGACGTGAACTTGGTGGGCCATAGGGCATGCTTTCACACTGTATCCCTAAACTAAACTAAAAAAACGGCAGTAAGGCTAGAGTACTCAGTCTAGTACAGAACCCTCCAATATGGATACCAACTTGTTACTTAAACCAAAGTTTCAGAAATGACAGTAAAGTAATTAGTAGCACGTTTAACTTCATGAATTGCATTTGTCACATATGAACTGTCTGAATTGTTTTATAGAACTTAAAATTATTTATTCACTGAAGCTATCCAATATATAGTTTGTAGAGAATTTAGGGATTAAACAGAACATTGATTTACACTCTGAGCTATGGTTCCTTCCATGATTTGTTCCTGTCATCTTGTCCAGCACAGTAGAGCTTGGCTCCCAAACTAATCCAGACGGAACTTCACCTTTACAATTTGGAATAGGGTCTGGCTGAAAATTCATTCTGATGAAACCTTTGAAAAGGTCAGGTATCTCTGTGTTGCTGCAGCTCAGTGCTATGTTGAGGTTAGGATAATTTGCTTAATATCATTACGATTGAGGTTTTTGTAAGTAAAAAAAATAGTCAGGTTGGGTTAGGTCTGGTTGTGAAAAAAGACATGTACCTAAGCTTAGTTGAGATTCACATTGCCTGTATTCAGGTTAAATTTCAATATCTCTAGAGCACAGGGACAACTTCTACTCTCAGTACACCTGGCACATACCAATCCATGTCTGAAGCTTCAATGTAAAAAAAAAACACAGTCTAAAGATGAACAGCGAGGCATCATTTCAACAGTTTCCATGGAAATGAATTCAATGTAACGTCAACATTAAAAATCATTAGTGGCCACATCCTCACATACTGTATCTATGCAAACATGATTCTATGTTGATGAATAGCTATACTGTAAATATTCATCCAAAGAGCAATGTATTTCTTCCAGACATTTTCTCTGAGGTATTTGGGAAAGGAACTATTTACAGTTGCTGAGATAAATATGGGATAAATCCTTCCATACGTTTACTGCAGTATGTTTTGCCAGTAGCTGGGAAAGAAACTTTATTGTACCTACTGCCAGAAACCATGCCCCATCCCATGTATCTGCGGGCATGTACTTGGAAGAGATCTTTCATGCTCGAAGATGGACACAAAATGCTGGAGTAATTCAGCGGGTCAGGCAGCAACTCTGGCGAGAAGGAATGGGTGACGTTTCAGGTCGAGACCTTTCTTCAGTCTGAAGTTGCCTGCTGAGTTACTCCAGCATTTTGTGTCTATCTTCGATTTAAACCAGCATCTGCAGTTCTTTCCTACTCTTTCATGCTCGAGTTCTCCAGACCAGCCATCACAAGCCAGAGTCCCCAGTGACACAGAAGGGCATGAAGTTCATTGTTACCAGCTGCCACTTTTATTAGTTGACAGCAATATGCAGTCTCATCTCTATTTAATGCATATGATGTTCAATTTTCAATGTTCATTGAGTCTCTATATGAACTGTCAGGAATAAATCTACATAATTAATAGTTCTAGCTATGATAAATCCTAACCTGTAATCTCCTGATTTTCAAACCTGAATTATTCCCACTTGTGACCAGAATTCTGGTTTTATTTTATCCGCCTTTTCCTCAGGGCACGAAGGGCAATTACATCATATTAATTTGGTATTGTCAGACTCAGGAGAGGAAAAGAAAGGTCAGGGTTGCTTATCGCTAAGCACGGCCCCAAAATAAAAATGACAAGCACAGGATCAGTCACAACTATAAATCACCACTTCTCACTATCAAATTACCTGGTGACACAATAGTCAAGAATTTCAATTGGACATGGTACTGAAAGAATGTCAGTGACTTTTACACCAAACCGTTGAGTTAGCAATTTTGGGTGAACAATAAAAAAAAAGAACTGACATGCACATCCTCCTTATTTTGAATAATAAACTAACACATTTCAGACAGCTCAAGTCAAACGGTTCATTAAGGTTCATTAACTACTGCACCCATATTATTCACAGACGGTTAACTTGACATTGCCTTCAGGATTCCTTAATTTGTTGTAACCCTTTTGCAGCTTTCTGAATACTTTCAGCACTTTATGTTTTGCAGTATTGCTGTGTGAACTTCAGGGGGAATCTCATGAGAGCTAATTGGGGCATGAGTCCCCTAACCAGTTTAGTCTAAAAAGTACTGGTTTAGTGAGTTTAAACCCGGCGTCACTTGAATGTTGACAGACATTTGTCAGGAGAGTCAGAGATATAATACTACATGCTGGCCAGTACATCACTGAAACATTGAGCCTCGCCTCCTGTGGAAAAGCAACAAATGCATTCCAAGACTTGTGTCGTGTGGCTCTGAGTCATTACTGGATTGATTGATGGGGCAGGTGGGAAGACAAAGAGGCCCAAGGTCACTAAAGATCAGTGGGCTACAACAGGGCTGAAAGAACCCATTTATAATTGAAAGTACTCAAGGTTGCTGTAACAAACAAAAATGGCTGTGAAGAGATACTCAAAGCTGCACTAAGGGTTAGCCCTATCTCAAAGGTCAGTGTCAAGTTATCAGCACGTTTGTAAAGCAGACTCCATTCTGAAGATAACTTGCTCTGAAAAAAATCCATTGCAGGTCAAGCATGCCAAAAGGTCAGAGCTTTTCAGCTATCATCTTTTGCTGATCCAATCACTAAATGGTCACAGCATAGAGACAAGAGCAATCTGGCAAGTCCTACTCTCATTTTCTCCCCATAGCAGCAAATTCCTTCCTTTCTGACACTTAGGCAGCTTCCTTTTTAAAGGATATAATTGAACCTACTGAAACTCTGCTGAAACCACTGAGTACACATTCCAGGTCTCAACCATTTGCTGCTTAAAAAAATGTTCGCATAATTTAGGTTTGGTTCTTTTGCCTAGCGCATTCTTTTTGCTTCCTTGTTCTTGACCCCTTTACCATTGGGAACAGGTTCTCCCAACCTACTCTGTTAAATCCTTCATGATTTTAAATACTTTTAATCGGATTCATGTGCAGGTCCCTCAGTTCCAAGGAAAACATTCCCAGTTTCTCTTGCCTATTTCCATCTCGGGAATCATTTTAATAATCACATTTAGCCTTCACATCTTTCTTAAAGTGCAGCACATTATTCTGACTGTGTTTCATAAAGGTCCATCCAAACTTTGACTTCTCTGCTCTTGCATTCTTATGCCTCCAAGTATGAACCCAAGTTTGCTTATAAACTTGCCCTGCCAAGTTTATCCCTTTTAGAAATATGTACTCTTGTTTACAATGCCTCTTCTCAATCTTCCATTCAAAATGTAAAATCATGGAAATTAAAGTTCATCGGTCATCAGTGCACTTATTCCATTGCTCAGTGTGCATCTCCATGAAGACTATTACTTTATTCTTCACAGTTCATTATATGTTTAATTTTCATGCCCTCTGTAAAGTGTGAAGTTGTGCCTTGTATGTTGAAGATCAAGTCATTGATATTTATTCACAAAGCAGTATTCCTGGTGCGAGCTCTAGAAACGCTTCCTCAGAGATCCAGCAATCCAGGCTAAATCCGGACCTCCAGTTTTGCCTGCATGGAGGTTACATATTCTCCATGTAACTGCATATGCTCCTCCCTATTGCCCCAATCCTCTCCCCCCCACCACATCCTAAAGACGAACTGTGGGTAGTTTAATTGGACATTGCATGGACTAATAGTAGAATCTAAGGGTGTTGATGGGAATGTGGATAAAATTCGTTAAAGGTAAAAATATGTATGAATAAGATTGTTCTGCGATCCTGCATAGTCTCTGTGGGCTGAAAGAGCCCCAACTATATCACAAGGACACACAGAGAACTCCATTGCTTCCAGTCCAAGAAACAAGCTTTTTCTACAACTTTCTACTTCCCGTTACTTAACCAATTTTATATCCATACTGCTAACGCCCCCTTTACTCCATTAGTTTCCACAAACTCCACAAATTACCCATGTTTCGTCTTTATCAAAGCCACACTGGCATCCTCTCATCAGTCCACGCTTGACAAGAGACAGTGAATTCAGTTCCTGATTATAATTCCAAGAAATTTCCCCACGACCAAAGTTAAACTGACTGGTTTGCAATTACTGTATTTATCCCTCCACTTGTGGAAGCAAAGTCGCTGACATCATTTAGGAAATTTCCAGACTTGCATAAGTGGCCATACATTATGGAGAAATGGGCAGGTGGGTCAGACATGTCAGAAGAATGTCTGATGACAGAATGCCAAAGCAACAACTTTATGGAGAGCAGACTGAGGGCAATCAGTCATGTGCTGGACAGAAAGAAAGATTCAAAGACTCTCTAACAACATCCTTCAAGAGTCTCAGCATTGACACCTAGCACTGGGAACAACAAGCATTGGACCATCCCGTTTGGCACACCGCTGAAAAAGCAGTGCAATAATCTCAGCAATAAAAGAGGATAAGATAATATCGAAAATTGAGAATCAGTAATGCTACACTTCTGTAGAAGGAACATTTGAGTCCTGATTGATCTAATCAGCTATTTCCATACACATTGCAACACCATAGACAAAATATAATGGTCTTACTCGAGAATGAGTGAAAAAGAACGCAACAACACAATGAGCTGTTTAATCGCCCAGGCATGGGTGATCCCTGACAACTCCTACATCAAGTTGTTATTCATTGACTTCAGCTCTGCATTTAATACTGTCATCCTCGCCAGTCTGATCACCAAACTCAGCGGCCTTGGCATCAACACCTCCCTCTGGAACTGGACACGGGATTTCCTCACAGGATTAACAACCTCACCTCCTCCACTCTGCGTGCCACAGGGCTGTGTGCTCAGCCCTCTCCTCTACTCCCTCTTCACCCACGACTGCGTCCCTCTGCATGGCTCCAACTCCATCATAAAATTCGCTGACAACACCACGGTGGTAGGACTGATCAGTGACAACAACGAATCAGTCTACAGGGAGGAGGTCCAGCACCTGGCAGCTTGGTGTACCAACAACAACCTTGTCCTCAACACACAGAAGACAAAGGAAATAATTGTGGACTACCAGAAAACCAGAGGCGGCAGACATACCCACATCCACATAAACGGGACTGAGGTGGAGCGCGTCTCCAACTACAAATTCCTCGGGGTACACATCTCTGAGGATCTATCCTGGTCCCTCAACACCGTCAAACTGATTTAAAAAGGTGCAGCAGCGCCTCCACTTTCTGAGGAGGCTTAAGAAAGTTCACCTGTCCCCTCAGATCCTGTCAAACTTCTACCGCTGTACCATAGAAAGCATCCTGACCACCTGCTTCACGGTGTGGTACAGCAGCTGCACCACAGCTGACAGGAAGGCACTGCAACGGGTGGTGAAAACCGCCCATCACATCATCGGTGCCCTCCTCCCTGCCATGGCTGCCCTTCACCACACACGGTGTCTGAGACGGGCTGGCAAAATCATTAAGGACCCCTCACACCCCAACCATGGACTGTTTGTCATCCTCCTATCAGGGAGGCAGTACAGGAGCTGCAGGTCTCGCACCAGCAGGCCAAGGAACAGCTTCTTCCAAAACACCATCACCCTGCTGAACTCACAGGCCCGGCACTAGGCTCCCCCCCTCCACCCCCTTCTCATCGGTATTATTTATAGTTTATATAATTTATAGTTAAGCTCTATTCACCAGAATATAGCACATGTCAATCTTTTGCACCTAAACAACTATCGGTATATATGTATATGCCTGTGTACCAATATATCCTCATTTGTATCGAGGACGAGATTGATCCCTGGGATGGCGGGACTGTCATATGAGGAAAGATTGAAAAGACTAGGCTTGTATTCACTGGAGTTTAGAAGGATGAGGGGGATCATATAGAAACATAAAATTATAAAAGGACTGGACAAGCTAGATGCAGGAAAAATGTTCCCAATGTTGGGTGAGTCCAGAACCAGGGGCCACAGTCTTAGAATAAAGGGGAGGTAATTTAAGACTGAGGTGAGAAAAAACTTTTTCACCCAGAGTTGTGAATTTATGGAATTCCCTGCTACGGAGGGCAGTGGAGGCCAAATCACTGGATGGATTTAAGAGAGAGTTAGATAGAGCTCTAGGGGCTAGTGGAGTCAAGGAATGTGGGGAGAAGGCAGGCACGGGTTATTGATAGGGGACGATCAGCCATGATCACAATGAATGGCGGTGCTGGCTCGAACCTACTCCCGCACCTATTTTCTATGTTTCTATGTATATATTGTCTTAATCAGCATTTTACTACTTTGCACTCTGGTTAGATGCTAAACTGCATTTCGTTGTACCTGTACTTGTACTATGTGCAATGACAATAAAGTTGAATCTAATCTAATCTAATCATAGAAGGCTTTGGACCAATGGCTAGAAAATGAGATTAATACTGATGGGGGCCAACTGGTCGGTGTGGGCATGGTGGGCTGAATGCAGTAATACATGCAATGAATGTGACCCCTTTGTGAGGGCCACAGCAGCTAGCAAGACAACAAAATAATTTTGGCTTGTTGCAGATCCTGCAGCTAACGGAAGGGGGAATGGGGGGGAATAGGGGGCTATGAACAGAAAACAGAGAATCATTAGATTGCTCTTTCATAACATATGTGCACTCGACGGGCCGAATGGCACCCTTCCGTTTTCTAAGCATGCTGTGATTACAGGGCTTCTTATCAATGTTGAATGAAGATAACCATTGACCACACAGAGACATGGGGTGACGCAGGGGAGAGGTCGCATATCACTTCGAATTACCACAAGCGTGGACTTTAAAAAGGCGCTTTTTCACTGAAAAATACTTCCTCCTTTTGGACAGCCGGATAAACGGCCAACACTGTAACTGCACTGACACACTCACGGCACTGACTGAAGTATGTTACATTCTGGTCCTTTTGAAAACAAAAAAAACTGTTTTATTCGCTACGAATATCATTACCTCGTTCAGCACCAATTGTAAACTCAGGAAAAAATGGCAAGAACAGCTTGACCAATGTCAGCAGGTTAACGACATCAGGACTCTATCTGATTTACTTATTTGGCTTCAGAGAAATCTACAGAAACTATTGGTGAGTTCAATGAATCTTCAGTAAAATGATCAAACGTTAGAAAGCAGCCGGCTGTTGTCCCACTGCATTTATGCTGCCTCTTACAATTATTTAATATGAATGAAAGTTAGTGAGGTGGGTTGGTTCCTTTACCTCTGCATAGCGGTGCTGTAGTGTTTCTGAACTCCTCGCTTCCTGCCCGGATAGCCCCTGCCATCTGCCCTCAGCACACATAGCAGCACACACAGCGTCTTCAGCCCACTCATCGCCATGCGGTGCGAGGAAGCGAGCGGCGAGCGCTCGGCGAAGATCTCACTGCAAGTAATGGTCCGCTGCAAGCCGACAACCCGCCGCCCTTGGGCGGCACTGCTCCGTTTCTCCCCGCACTCTCCGGGAGACTGCACCGATCTGGGACGCAGAGAGAGAGACAAGTGAGTGTTGGGCTGGGAGGGGAGGATAGATCCCAGACCCAGCCTCCAATGACAGGAGAGAGAGGAGGTCCCGGCTGAGGGGAGAGGGGGATCTGGCGCACTGAAAAGGTGTGATGAAAGAGAAATACCCGTTTCCATGTATGGTGGAGAACGGGAAGTGAAGGGGATCCCTAAACCCGCACTCGGGGTTACAAGGATGAAGGGTTTTGATGGTGGTGGGTATGGAGGTGTCTGATCCGACGCAAGAGAAACTTATCCCAGAATTGGGGGAAGATGCTTCGAGTTCACGCACATAGATAATCCATGTGTCCCCACAATGGGACGGAATCCTTCCCATTTTGGGGTAAGGAAAATCCCTGATACCATGTGTGTGTAAGTGAGTAGGAGTGGTGAAGAGAGACTGTTTACATCGAATGGTGGAAACTGAGTATTATCACTCAAATGTTCTTCCACTGTTGCTTCCTAACTTCTCATAGAGTCATAGAGTGATACAGTGTGGGAACAGGCCCTTCAGCTCAACTTGCCCACACCGGCCAACAATATCCCAGCTACACTGGTCCCACTTGCCTGCGCTTGGTCCATATCCTTCCAAACCCGTCCTAACCATGTACATTGTAAAATGAAGGTTACACAAAAAAGCTGGAGAAACTCAGCAGGTGCAGCAGCATCTATGGAGCGAAGAAAATAGGCAACGTTTCGGGCCGAAACCCTTCTTCAGACTGATCGGGGGGCGGGGGTGGGTGGGGACAAGAAAGGGAAAAGGAGGAGTAGCCCGAAGGCTGGGGGATGGGAGGAGACAGCAGGGGGGCTGAGGAAGGGGAGGAGACAGCAAGGACTCACAAAATTGGGAGAATTCGATGTTCATGCCACCGGGGTGCAGACTCCCCAAACGGAATATGAGGTGCTGTTCCTCCAATTTCCGGTGCTGCTCGCTGTGGCCATGGAGGAGACCCAGGACAGAGAGGTCGGAGACGGAGTGGGAGGGGGGGAGTTGAAGTGCTGAGCCACCGGGAGGTCAGCTTGGTTATTGCGGACCGAGCGGAGGTGTTCGGCGATCGTTTCACCACCCACCCCCGCCCCCGATCAGTCTGAAGAAGGGTTTCGGCCCGAAAAGTTGCCTATTTCCTTCGCTCCATAGATGCTGCTGCACCCGCTGAGTTTCTCCAGCTTTTTTGTGTAACCTTCGATTCTCCAGCATCTGCAGTTCCCTCTTAAATACATTGTAAAATGACTTTGTCTAACTTTCTCTGAAATGATGGGACCGTCCCTGCCTCAACTACCTCCTCTGGCAGCTTGTTCCATACACCTACCACCCTTTGTGTGAAAAAGATACCCCTCGGATTTCTATTAAATCTTATCCCCTTCACCTTGAGCCTATGTCCTCTGGTCCTTGATTCCCCTACTCTGGGCAAGAGACTCTGTGCATCTACCCGATCTATTCCTCTCATGATTTTGTACACCTCTATAAGATCACCCCTCATCCTCCTACTCCCCATGGAATAGAGACCAAGCCTACTCAACCTCTCCCTGGAGCTCACAACCTCTAGTCCTGGCAACATCCTCGTAAATCTTTTCTGAACCCTTTCAAGCTTGAAAATATCTTTCCTATAACATGGTGCCCAGAACTGAACACAATATTTCAAAATGCGGTCTCAGCGTCATCTTATACAACTGCAACATGACCTCCCAACGTCTATACTCATGTGAGTTCATCGCCCAAGTTGATTATCTCCACCGTCTAACTGGATATTCTATCTTAATGATCACACTGTGTCCTATGGCTTCACCCTACACCCTATTATAATTATTAGTGATCATAATAAAGATCACTACTTTATAACAGAGGTTGACTTTTGGGTCTTTGTCCACAACTGTCAATCTCTGCAATAAAACTCAGAGCCTCTCATTGCACACTGGTGGCTCTACATCCAGGATTCCAGGAATTATCTGACCTCAGGGGGAAAGTCTTTTATCCTGAGCAGAACATTCTATAATTACATAGAAACAGCAGGTCTACATCCTCCGGTGGCTTATACTTTGAAGATTTCCTCTCTGAACAACCCCGCACAGCCCGATTTTAACCTTTTCCCCCAAATCCACAAACACAACTGCCCTAGCAGACCCATTGTTTCTGCCTGCTCCTGTCCCACGGAAATGATTTCCACGTACCTCGACTCCATCCTACCCCACCTGGTCCAATCCCTCCTGACCTATGTGCAAGATACCTCACATGCCCTTCGTCTCTTTAATGACTACCGCTTTCCGAGCCCCCACCTTACTTTGGGTGTTCAGTCACTCTACACCTCCATTCCCTACCAGGAAGGCCTTAAAGCCCTCAGTTTCATTCTCGACCACAGAACCATCCAATTTCCCTCTAATAACACTCTACTCCACCTAGCAGAGCAGGTCCTTGCCCTCAAAAACTTCTCCTTTGACTCCTCTCACTTCCTCCAAGTCCGAGGCATAGCTATGGGCACCCGCATGGGTCCCAGCTATGCCTGCCTCTTTGTATAATCCCTGTTCCAGGCATACATTGGCCCTATCCCCGAACTCTATCGCCGTTACATTGATGACTGCATCGGTACTACTTCCTGCACCCATGCAGAACTCATGGACCATCAACTTCACCACCACTTTCCATCGTGCACTCAAATTTCCTTGGACTATCTCCGACACCTTCCTCCCCATTCTTGACCTCAGTCTCCATCACAGGAAATAAATAGACTATTGACTGATGTCTATTACAAACCCACTGCACTGACTCCCACACCTATCTCGACTACACTTCTTCCCACCCTGCGTCCTGCAAAGACTCTATCCCTTACTCCCAATTCCTCCATCTACGCTGCATCTGCGCCCAAGATGAGGTTTTCCATACTGAAAAATCTGAGATGTCCTCATTCTTTAGGTGATGAGGGTTTCCCTCTCCCATCAGGGATGGGCCCCTCTCTCGTGTCTCCTCAGTACCCCGCAGCTCCGCCCTGGCTCCCCCCTCCCCCTAGTCCCCCTCATCCTTACCTTCCACCCCATCAGCCGTCGCATACAACACATAATCCTCTGAAATTTCTGCCACCTCCAACAGGATCCAACCACTAGTCCCATTTTTTCCATCTCCACCCCTTTCCACTTTCCGCAGAGACCGTTCCCTCCGCAATTACCTGGTTAACTCATCCCTTCCCACCCAAACCACCCCCTCCCAGGTACCTTCCCCTGGAACCTCAACTGCAGAAGATGCAACGCCTGCCCCTATACCTCCTCCCTCGACCCTGTCCATGGACCCCAACAGTCCTTTCTGGTTAGGCAGGTGTTCACTTGTACCTCCTCCAAGCTCACCTACTGTATCCGTTGTTCAAGATATGGACTCTTATACATCGGCGAGACCAAACGCAGGCTGAGCAATCGTTTTGAGGAACACCTTCGCTCAACCCGCGTGAACCAACCTGATCTCCCAGTTGCTGGACATTTTAATTCTCCTTCACATTCCTACACAGAACATTCTGTCCTCGGTCTCCTCCATTGTCAGAGTGAGGCCAAACGCAAATTGGAGGAACAGCATCTCATATTTTGCTTGGGCAGCTGGCAGCCCAGTGGTATGAACATTGATTTCTCTCACTTCAGATAGCCCTCCCTCTCTATCCCTCCCCCACCCAAGTCACACTAGCTT
Organism: Leucoraja erinaceus; assembly: GCF_028641065.1. Lineage (NCBI taxonomy): Eukaryota > Metazoa > Chordata > Chondrichthyes > Rajiformes > Rajidae > Leucoraja > Leucoraja erinaceus. Next base: position 25,748,569 of record NC_073394.1, on the reverse strand, counting down.
CTCATTTTCACCCAACAAACAGCATACAATGGTCTGTTTCCTTTATCATTGTTACTTGTTTTTGCATATCTTTCATTCATTGTTCTTTATCTCTCCACATCACCATCTATATCTCTTGTTTCCCTTATCCCGAACCAGTCTGAAGAAGGGTCTCGACCCAAAACCCATTCCTTCTCTCCAGAGATGCTGCATGTCCTGCTGAGTAACTCCAGCTTTTATGTCTATCTTTGAAGATCAAGACTGATGTGTCCTTTTACCCAGCACTAGAAGGTGACATATTTATTTCGTACATAAGATTTGTGACTCGGATTAGAAATTGTAAGATATCTTTACATATTCCTCAGCCATCATGCTTATCAATTCTAATAAAAATCAATCTAGATCATCTTTCATCCTTACCTTGCCTTTACACTCATTGCCTCATAATTCTCCTCATTGCAGCCTTCAATTCTACACTGAACAGAGCATGATATCTTCTTGTGATACATGCCAGATTGCACACCCCCAATGCTGGTCTTTCTCAGTTTGTAAACCCAGTGCCAGATTATTGCCCAAATCCAATATCAAACTCTGCCATGGTCACAGTCTTTCCATCTTCTGTCTTATGTACAAGTGATATAATTGCACTTCCACTTTCAGATCAACATGTTAAATTTGTCCCCCATTATTTGATTATCTCTTCTAAAGTTAAACAATAGCTATCATCTCTGAAGTTAAACTAATTGTACTTCTTCACCTATTAACATTTTCAGTTTCATTTATCTCAAATTGAACTTCGAAACTTTGACAAGGGTTTTGTATCTGAAACATTAACTTGTTTTTCTTCTCATGGAAGCTGTCTGACCTACTGAGTGTTTCCATATTTTCTGCTTTTAATTCAGATTTCCAACGTCTGCAGTTTTTTATTTCTAAAGATAACCTGTTAAAACAGCTTCCATTTCTCTCAAACAGCTCTTACCAATTTAAACTTCATATTCAGCATAAGACTTGTCCGACCAAAAGACGCCCAACACCTGGAAGAGGTGGACAACAACAAATTGTTATTAATAAAGCCTCCAACTATAACAATCCTGGGAATTCAAAATTCTGAAATGCCAGGCAATCAATTTAATGGCCAAGATACGATAAAATGAGAAGGATATTACTTGAAAAACCATCAGTTCAACAAAAGTGAGAGCACATTCCAGGTAGAATCAAAATGAGTGTAGGAAGAAACTGCAGATGCTGGTTTAAACCGAAGGTCGACACAAAAAGCTGGAGTAAGTCAGCGGGCAGGCACCATGTCTGGAGAGAAGGAATGGGTGACGTTTCGGGTCAAGACCCAACTTCAGACTGAAGGAGTCTGAAGAAGGGTCTCGACCCCGATAAGACACCCGTTCTTTCTTCAGAGATGCTGCCTGTCCCGTTGAGTTACTCCAGCTTTTTGTGTGGAATCAAAATTATCTTTACAATCCTGTGGACAAAACAAAAGTAGAAAGAAGATAGCTGCTCTACAAAAAGGTAAACTTTCAATACAAATTCTCTCCCCGCACTCTCTGGAAGACTACACCAGCCTGGACGCAGAGAGAGGCAAGTGAGTGTTGGACTGGGAGGGGAGCACAGTTCCCAGACCCAGCCTCCAATGACAGGAGAGAGAGGCGGTCCTGGCTGAGGGGAGAGGGGGGTCGTTCATACAGAAAAAGTGGGATGAAAGGGAAATACCGAGAAATATAGCTGACCTATGAAAAGGTAAACGTCCAATACAAACACCAATGTCCAACCTTACCTTTGCCTGTCTTAAACCATGACTTTCCTGGAAAGATAGAAGCATCTCCATTAATATTATGCCCTGTGCCCTGTGCTATCTGAAATAATAAGATTGACGGACAAATCTTCCAAGGTATATTAACATTTTCTGCAACCAATAGCTGAATAGATTCTTTTTTGAGTAGCTGCAGAATTTCTCCTGCAACCTGACTTGAATTTTGCACATGATGGAATTGTTTTGCTAAGTAAGGAATGAAGTCTCTCAATGCAGATCCTGCAGTCGCTGACATTTTGTTGCATCACAGAGTTGAAATGCCTGGTTAAGCTAATCTTCAGGTCAATGGTCATTCTCTGGTATTTTGCTTTAGACAGTTGAGCAGTTCTCATTCATTAGATGTCAAGGGGAAAGGGCGAGGCTTTGCCAGGTACATGTATGGCATGATAGTAACTTGCCATTTGCCCAAGTCCAAATTAAACCACTGTCTTGTTACACTAAAGTGTAACTGCCTCTCTATTTATACCTTAAGCCTGTGGAATACAAACCTCAAATGAATTTTGCACTTTAGGAATGTCTTGACAATATATCCAGAGAGAGCTTCACCTTGTCACCATCTGTCACCTCAATTCCTCATTCTCTTTCACCTCTTTCTCGTGTTGGGAAATGATTGACTCTTCGTGATGGCCAGATTTTGAATGATGTTACCCTTAAACACAGGGCATTATATTATCTCGGGAGCAACTACAATCCATCCTCTGGATTGTCCAAATAGTGATCTCAACTTGATCATCATGACATTTTGCACTAGGCTTCAAATGATTCTATAGTTGCAGTTATAGTGCCTTCCATCACAATCAAGACACTGTGATTAGAGTGAGGGGCCAAGGATAGAAGGCATTGCACTTATACTTTAAGAACCATCCGTTCACTCAGAATGGCAGCTGAAATGTGGGAGGCTAAGCAGGCCAGAGCAGGCTGGACACTTAGAGGAACTATTCAAAAAAAAAACTCAGATAATGCTGTAATTATATAGCAGATCAGACAACAGCTATGGAAAAATAAAATTGTTATGGTCCGCGTTCTTGCACATTTTCCACACTGCATCCGTAGAAGCAGATAAAATTATGACTTTAAAAAGACACTTGGATATATATATGGATAGGAAGGTTTAGAGGGCTTTGGCCAAATGCAGGGACTAGCCCAATATGCCAACTTGGTCAGCATGGATAGGGTTGGAATAAGGGTCTGTTTCCATGCTGTACAACTCTATGACTCTGATCCCTGCAGTACACTACTTATTACAGTATTCCAATCAGAGAAATACCTATCCGCCACCATCCCTTATCATGTATCAATACACTGTAAATGGATTGATTGTAATGATGTATTGTCTTTCTGTTGACCGGTGAGCACAGAACAAAAAGCTTTTCACTGTACCTCGGTACACGTGACATTAAACTAAACTGAACTGAAATGAACTATTATCTGCTTGCTATCATCCAACCAAATTTGGATCCAATTTGCTGACATGCCTTTGTTCCCTTGTGCCTTAATTTTTTGGACTAGTCTACCATGTAGGACCTTGTCAATTGTTTTACTAAAATTCATGAACCACATCTACTTCATCAATTTTCTGTAACCTCCTCAAAAATGCAATCAGATTTGTGAGGCACGATCTCCCTGTCACAAAACCATTCTAGTTCCTCACAATCCCTGTCTTTCCAAATGAACATAAATCCTGTCCCTCAGAATCTTTTACATCAACTTCCCTAACTGATGTAAAGCTCACTGGCTTGTAGTTTCCAGGCTTATCCTGACAGCCCCTTTTGAACAAGGAGACAACATTAGCTATCCCCAATTCGACTAGGATCTGACCCTATGGCTGTCGAAGACATACAGTAAGAGAGACGGATTTTCTAGGCTATGAGTTTCTTTGGTCCAGTCCTATCTATAAAAATGTTAACTCTAAGGTACATTTATTAATTGACACTGTTGCCTTTGCCACTTCTTCTGAACTCAGATTGTGATGTTTTTTTTCTATTCAAGTTCTTTCCTGCTCATATTTGACTCCCCTCAAGACTTCTTTACAAATCACAAGTCTGTACAAGACTTGAATATAGTTTGCATATTGTATGCTTCACGCCTGAACAAGATCCAAGAGAATCTTGTGATGAGCAATTCCTCCCCTCTAGCTTTCAGCCCACTATACTCACCCCTATCTTTCTCATTCCTCGTTTATATGTATAATGCTAAGATCACTTCTTCTCAGAACATTACCACCTTATTCCTTCCGAGGACCAAATCAGCAAAATATCCAGCAGGTTTATTTTGTCTTACCGCCCCATTAGTATAATGAAGTTCAAAGTATTGCACATTATACACCACCTCAGTAATTATTTCAAAATCTTAAAATCCCAATTTCTTGCTTCACTCTGTATTTTCTGTACGATCTTCAAACATTTGAAATCCAAACTGGTATTACTTCCTGATTTAAGCTTTGGTGCATCAGAGTGGCGCAGTAGTAGAGTTACTGCCTTACAACGACAAAAACAGGTTTGATCCTGACCTCGGGTGCTGTCTGAATGGAGTTTATACGTTCTCCATGTGACCGCATGAGTTTTCTCTAGGTGCTCCAGTTTCCTCCCAGACTCCAAAGACACGCAGGTTTGTAAGTTAATTGGCTTCTGTAAATTGTCCCTAATGTGTAGGATAGTGCTAGTGTATGGGGTGATCACTGGTCGGCGCGGACTCAGTTGGCTTAAGGGCCTGTTTCCGTACTGTATCTCTAAAATCTAGTCTATCTACCCTGCTTTTGCATTCTGTATAATGTGGCTATTTGGAAACAATGACAGAAATGGCTGGAAATCTTTTGGTGTTCAGCCTCATAACTCTAAAACGGGCAGTGAATTTGACACGTGCTTGTTTAACACTAAAATACTGAAGATGTTGCTCATGATTCTGCTCTCCCCCATTGGGTGCACTGCTTGCAACCACCTTTCTCTTAACCAAGGTAAATTACCAGAACAATTTGAGCATTTTATGGCTTTTTGCTATACATGCTCCTTATCATATACATTGTTTTTTTCCTGCTTCTTCCAATGAGAGAAGTCTATTGCAGCTTCTTTCAATGATAGAAGTTTATTGCAGTGTATATTTAGCAACGGATAAAACATTACTTTTTTTCCTCAGAATTCTGTTTCAGAGAATTCTCTCGGCTATTCAGTCACCTTTGACACTGTTGCAGCTAAACAGCAGGGAATCTTTTGAACTGACAACTGAATTCACCAGATGTCACAAAAATGAAGCTCTTGACGCCTCTGTGGGCACGGTTCCTACAGATTCTAAATCATCAGGCTCTCTGGTAAATAATACAAGATCAGTTTACATCCTCACTCAGGAAGCAAACATCTTTTCAAGTTTTTGTATCTAAAGTGTCACTCCCAAGTATAGACCACAATTGTTTTAGGGGATAACAACACTTGTGTGCAACAAAAATGATTAAAAATCTTAGATTCCAGATGATGCGATGTTCTCTCCTGTGAATTAAAATTACAATCAAATTATCAGGGAAAGGGTTGAAGTTGTTGGATAAGGAATTGATTATGTTCTGAAGATCTGAAGATAATGGCTTCAGTTTTCCCAGTAGTAATGGACATTTCTGTACATCCAATACATAACATTGAGTTTAAAACTTAGAGTTAATGTTGTTTCTCTTTCTTCAGATTCTAGTTAACCTACTGGGTGTTTCCAACATTTTCTGCTTTTATTGCACATTTAAAGCATCTGCAGGATTTAAAAAACCAAACCATCCAATAGTGGATGTCAGGCAAACACACATAATTTATGAATCATGGCAAAGTCGGGATAGATAATGGAGAGATGAAGTAGTGTACTATTGGAAACTGCCATTAGGGCAAGGGGCAGCAGAAAGATAATAAATATGAAACTATCAAGGTTAAATTGATCCAAATGGAACACCAGAGATAACAGTGCAGAAATGGAATCAGCCAGCTAGATAGTGGTGGAAATGCTTTGGAGCAGGCTGGTGAGGTCAACCAAAGCTGCAGGAATTAAAGTTCACGTGGGACATCATCACGTAGGATGTGAATTATGCCTTTGATCAGAGTTGCTGAGGTAAAATGACAGCGAAAGGAATCTAATTGTGAGGTTCAAACATGGTTTTCAGGAAAAAAGAATTAGAGCCCACACACATTTAAGAACTTCAGAGAGAAATTGGAGGCTGGGGATGGAACAGGTTTGCAATGCCAGAGGGGGTCAAGGTGAGGGAAATTGATTAAAGGACTTTGGAGTGAGAGTTGATTGACATATTAGGTCTTATTATTATAACCTCCAAGTTTGTGGTGGGATGTGGGGAAAGGCAAAGCACAGAAGGCTGTAGGAATTTTCAGAAATCTATAAACTAGAAAATAAAATTCCACTCTTTGCTGCAAAGTAATTTTTCCTTTGAAGGTGCAAATCTTTCAGAAGGACAGTTTTTCTAAGAGTCATAGGATCTGAAATATTAACCTATGTTCCCCCACAGATAATAATTGGCTTCTTGCGTGTGAGCTGAGTATTTCCTGTTCTTATTTGAAATCTGTAGCAGCTGAAGACTTATTTCTGTGAGTTTGTAGTCTTTTAGGTGAGGTCTTTTTGGTAAGAACTGCATTTGGATTGATGTCCTGTGATTAATTATCCAAAAGCTCTTAATACGTTGCCTCACAGAGGTAATGCACACTTGTTGCAGGAGTAATTTTCATCAACCGTATTAGCTTCAATGCTCTGATATCAGGGGACAAGGGGAAAAATGGTGGAAATATTAAATTTGAAGAAAAAAAAAATCAGACATAGCTAGCATCAGGTGAGATTTCAACTCGTGATTCATTCATGAAAAGTATTTGAAACTTGCTTGTTTCCATTTTGCACATAATTACAGGCTTCATACATCATGAAAGAACAGTTAAATTCTTCTCAGTACAATCATTAGGTTAAGGTTATTGAGTATTACAACTAAACAGCTGAGGGAAGAACAGATGTGAACCAGTCCTGCATTATGGGTGTTTCTCAGAGGATTATTATGATTGAAGAAAATCCACTGCATTTTTTAAAATTCAAGATGACTATCCTGGGCACAAGCCGATTAACAAATTATGTGCACTTCAGCTCCTACCTGCTCAAAAACTGATTGGAAAAAACTTCACACAGGCATTTACAGTAGTCTTCCATTTCTCAGCATAAACAGAAGTTAGGTGAATGAAATTCTCGGTTGTAAAAAAAAAATTGCAATCTATCAATACTTGTGACTTGATGTTCGAAAGAGCTGGGTGCCCTTGTACACGTGCCATCGAGAACTAGCATGTGGTGCTGCTAGTCATTAGGAAGGCAAGTAATATAGGAGCAACAGACAATCTGCTAGAAGAATTCTGTGGGTGGAGCAGTTACTGTGGGTGGAAAGGAATGGTCGATGATTTAGGTTGAAAACTTGTATCAGGACAGAGAGTGGAAAGGAGGGGAGGGGGGGGGGGGGGATTAGCAAATATGAAGAGAAGAGCGGGAGTAGTGAGACAAGTGAAATGTGATTGGTGGGCCAAGGAAAGGTGAAGAATGATTGACATAACCTTAACTATTGTGCACATGGCAGGCGAGGCTTAGATTTGGGTTGTAGAGGCAGGAGGATGATGGATAGAAGAGAAGAGAAAAAAAGGAGACAATGGCACCAGATGGTGACCTCTTGCTTCTTTATCACCACTTCCTTCTCCTTGGTATCTCCCCCTCTCTATTCTTTGTCCTGAAGTAGGATTTGAATCCGAAATGTTGACTCATGGATGCCGCTCAACCCGCGGAATTCCTCGGGCAGATTGTTTGTTGTTTCAGATTCCACTGTCTGCAGTTTCGCGTGTTTCCAGGTGGTACATTAGACTTTATTATGAGAAGATTTGAATACAGATGTTTATCTCCAATTATATCAGGCCTTCATGGTACCACACCTTAACTATTGTGCACATTTTATACCTCCTTCTCTGAAGAAAGATATCTGTGACACAGAAGGAATGCAAGGAAGCTTCATTATCTTGTTTCTGGGGTGACTGTTTTGCTGTCAGAGGAGAGACGGAGTTGATTATGTTTGTATTCTATAGATTTCAGTAGGATTAGAAGCGATCATTGAGACAGACACAATTCTTGCAGGGCTGGACAGAGTGAGTGCATGTAGTATGTTTCCCTTGGCTGAGGAGCACAGATGCAGGGGGTCACAGTCTTAAAATAAAGAGTAAGCCATCTAAAACTGAGATGAGAAGAAAGATGTTCACCCAGAAGTTAATGAACCTTTGGATTTCTCTATCGTGAAAGCTTTGGTCAGTTCTTGTATTCATTCAGAGCAAAGATGGATATATTTCTGGATAATTGTGGTATCAGCAAAAAGAGGATAGTGCAGGAAATTTTGCTGATTTGGAAGTTCAGCCATGATTTTGGTAAATTGCAAAACTGGGTCCAAGGGCCAAATTCTTATGACTGCTCCAAATTCTTGTATCTTCGATTTGTGCACTGCAGATATTCCACTCACTGTCCTCCTCAAAAGCAAAAGATATTGGCCAGGATGGCAAGGATAGTTGTAGTAATGAAAACCCATTTATCATAAGTATTAGTATTCAGGGAAGCATATAGGAGAAAAGGAGAGCTGATGTTGTTGTTGTGCGGGGTACCTTATATATCTAAATATAATGCATGTGGCTCTGCAACAAGCTATCTTTTTTTGTAGATGAACTTTGTTTTCTTTCGCTCCTCATTTTCATTTTTTTCTATAATAATTACAGGCCTTGCTATGATATTTTGGAGGATGCTTTCCCCACCAGTTACATAGAAACATAGAAAATAGATGCAGGAGGAGGCCATTCAGCCCCTCGAGCTAGTACCGCCATACATTGTGATCATGGCTGATCGTCCCCAATCAATAACCCGTGCCTGCCATCTCCCCGTATCCATTGATTCCACTAGCCCCTAGAGCTCTATCTAACCATTTCTTAAATCCATCCAGTGATTTGGCCTCCACTGCCCTCTGTGGCAGGGAATTCCACAAATTCACAACTCTCTGGGTAAAAAGTTTTTTTCTCACCTCAGTCTTAAATGGCCTCCCGTTATTCTAAGACTGTGGCCCCTGGTTCTGGACTCACCCAATATTGGGAGCATTGTTCCTGCATCTAGCTTGTCCAGTCATTTTATAATTTTATATGTTTCTACAAGATCCCCCCTCATGCTTCTAAACTCCAGTGAATACAAGCCTAGTCTTTTCAATCTTTCCTCATATGACAGTCCCGCCATCCCAAGGATCAATCTCGTGAACCTATGCTGCGCTGCCTCAATCGCAAGGATGTCCTTCCTCAAATTAGGAGACCAAAACTGTACATAATACTGCAGATGTGGTCTCACCAGAGCCCTATACAACTGCAGAAGAACTTCTTTACTCCTATACTGAAATCCTCTTGTTATGAAGGCCAATATTCCATTAGCTTTCTTCACTGCCTGCTGTACCTGCACGCCAACGTTCACTGACTGGTGTACAAGGACACCCAGGTCTCTCTGTACCTCCCCCTTGCCTAACCTAACCCCATTGAGATAATAATCTGCCCCCTTGGTTTTGCCGCCAAAATGGATAACCTCATGTTTATCTATATTATACTGCATCTGCCACGCATCTGCCCACTCACTCAACCTGTCCAGGTCACCCTGCAACCTCCTAACATCCTCTTCACAGTTCACACTGCCACCCAGCTTTGTGTCATCCGCAAGCTTGCTAGTGTTGCTTCTAATTCCCTCTTACAAATCATTAATATAGATGGTAAACAGTTGCGGCCCCAACACCGAGCCTTGCGGCACTCCACTCGCCACTGCCTGCCATTCTGAAAAGGACCCGTTCACTCCTACCAATTTTCTATCCATGTCAACACCCTACCCCCAATACCATGTGCTTTAATTTTAGTCAAAAGTCTCCCATGCGGGGCCTTCTCAAAGGCTTTCTGAAAGTCTAGATACACTACATCCACTGGCTCCCCTTCATCCATTTTACTTGTCACATCCTCAAAAAATTCCAGAAGATTAGCCAAGCATGATTTTCCTTTCATAAATCCATGCTGACTTGGACTAATCCTTTTACTGCTATGCAAATACCCCATTATTACCTCTTTAATAAATGACTCCAGCATCTTTCCCACCACCGGTCAGGCTAACTGTTCTGTAATTCCCCGTTTTCTCTCTCGCTCCTTTCTTGAAAAGTGAGATAACATTAGCTATCCTCCAATCCACTGGAACTGATCCTGAATCTATTGAACATTGGAAAATGATCACCAATGCATCCACTATTTCTAGAGCCATCTCCCTGAGGACTCTGGGATGCAGACCATCAGACCCAGGGGATTCATCATCCTTCAGTCTCATTAGCCTACCCAATACTATTTCTCGCCTAATGAAAATTTATTTCCGTCCCTCTACCCCCTTGGATCCTCTGTCCTCCAGTACATCTGGGAGATTGTTTGTGTCTTCCTTAGTGAAGACAGATCCGAAGTACCCGTTCAACTCTTCTGCCATTTATGCAAACTGTTTATGTAAACTGTGTAAAGTGTGGGTCTTGGGTTTTTTTGTACTGTAAAAAGCTGTAGTAAATGTAATTTTGTTCAAACCTAGGTTTGAATGACAATAAATAGCATTTCATTCCATTTCCTCGTTACCCATATTAATTTCACCCGTGTCTGCCTTCAAAGGACCCACATTTGACTTTGCTACTCTTTTTCTCTTAACATATCTAAAGAAGCTTTTACTGTCCTTCTTTATATTCCTGACCAGCTTCCCCTCGTACTTCATCTTTTCAGCCCGTATTGCCCGTTTTGTTTCCTTCTGTTGTCCTATGAAAGTTTCCCAATCCTTCCGGCTACTCTTTGCTGTGTTATACAGTTGCCCCATGAGATTCCATCTAATTTCTGCCTTGCTCATCTGCAAAGGTGCATTATGATTGAGGACATATACTGAAGCTGGTCCACTGAGGGATGTTGCTAGGGATAGTTGCAACTTTAATGTGCTGGAACTGAAGCAACATGAAATATATACTGATCATAAATAACCACACACTAATTGCATTTCTAGTTTGCATTTCAAATTTTGAAAATTCTGTGGATCAGGTTTCCGACTATCTCACACACCAGGAAATTGATTTAGTCTGAAGAAGGGTTTTGGCCCGAAACGTTGCCTATTTCCTTCGCTCATTAGATGCTGCTGCACCCGCTGAGTTTCTCCAGCTTTTTTGTGTACCACCAATTGATTTAGTGGATCTGGAGTTCTACCTTATTTACATGTTTAACCTAGACAGACACTGGTGATTACTGACTAATGAGGCTTTGCAACTGACCTTTTGTATCACGATGTGCAAAGCTCTTTTGTTCTGAATCAGGAGCACAGAACTAAGCTGTTGTTGTCTCCCTCAGAAATAGGCCCTCATTACCACAAGCTTCTTGATTATTCGGGATACTTAGAGATAACTTCAAAGACGTTATTAGCCTGAATCAGGCTAATATTTCAAAAATTGTGCATGTTGAGCACAGCAATCAGATGACTTAACTAACAGTGGTACTGAGATACTCGAACCAAATCATCACAAAATAATAGGTATTCAGGGATGGGTGGGGGAGATGGAATGATGGAACTGGCATCAGAAGTTATGCAATTTCTGGGCCTGAGCTGATAATTAAGCTACTAATGGGCCTGTCCCACTTAGGTGATTTTTCAGGCGACTGCCAGCGACTGTCAAGTTGATGTCAGTTGCCTGAAAAACCGGCAACTGGAACGGCGACTGTTAGAGTGGAACACACACACACACACACACATTGCTTCCTTCACCAGCCTGTTATGCAGGCGGGGGACAGGACAAGCGGGGGAGTGCTGTCTGAATGAAATACACACGGTGCAAAGCCAAAATGATACAGACACAGAAAGGTTGGCGCTGTAATTAAGCACAGTGTACTTTAAAAGGGGGGGGGGGGGGGGGGGGGGAAGAAGGAGGAAAGAAGGAGTGGAGACAACTTTTAAGAAGCCAGAGACACACAGCTGTGAAGCTCGGCAAACATTTAACATTACCGGTCGGTTATCCTTGGTTCTGAAAACTACTGCTTACGTTTTTTTCCCCTAATGAGCCAATGAAATTCACCGGTCAGCACTGGGTACAACCTACGAGAACCTACAAGAACCTCCAATCTCGTGGCAACCCACTAGGACCACCTGGTGACCCACCTACGGCCCAAGAGTTCTCGCTACTCTCCATGGTGGCTTCATTTTAGTCTCCACTCATTTTTCAACATAACCAGGCCACAACTAGATCCCAGAATGCGGGAACTCCTCACGACCATGAAGGCGACTCCCTGGCAACCACCCGCGAACATGTGGCGGCTGCATAGTCTCCTGCAGTCGCCTAAAAAGTTGCCTAAGTGGGACAGGCCCATGAGTGACTAAATGCACTGACTGGTCAGAAGGAGGGTCCCAACAAGAAACATCGCCTATCAATGTCCTCCAGAGATGCTGCTTGATGTACTCCTGCATTTTGTGTTTTTTCTTCAAGATTCCAGCATCTGCAGTTCCTTGTGACTGCACAAACTGTTCTGCAGTCCTGGACCTAGAAGGTCCTATGTCCTCAGATGTCCATTTAGAAAAGCCTCAAGGTTTTTACAACTGATTTCTGCTAATGTCCTGTTTTAACCATAAACCAGAATGTGCATGAAATTTACCTCATTTATCTCCTTTTTTGGAATCTGTCAATATTTGTGATTTATTATGTATTTGTGCCATTCATGTACCACACTTGAGATTTCACTTTAGTAACAGATGCAAAACAGCCCAGAAGCTTTTGATCTTCAGATGAACGTTGCAATCTGCAAAGAACATTCACGAGACATCAAATCCTGAATGGACTGAGCATCTGTTCACTTAACAACTATCACTTTGTGCACTTAAACGAACACACCTTCCTTTGGAAAAATAATACATTGTGCGTTTGATCATATGACATATGTCTTAGAATCCAATACATTAATCAGCTGACAATAAGTCTCTGGAGGGAAGATTTTATGATATATGTTTCAAGATGAATGATCAGCATAAGTTACTCAACTGTAAATTTTCTGTCCACCATTCTTCCTTTTATTCTTTTAGGCATTGTGCTTTATAGCGCAAATTCTTCTTCTTTTTCTTCTTCTTCTTTATGCGTATGATGTGCACAGCCTAAAGTTGTAGGACAACTTGTTCTGTTTGATCTTATTTGATTGTGCACACCAGGTTGATTGCATTCGCCGAAACAGGGCGGACCAAGTGAAGGTTGCAATCTCCCACCCCAATAACCGCAACCATTTGTATTTGTAAAACAAATGCAATTGTAATGTATAAATGTAATAGAGATTAATTGCAACAAAAAGAAACATGAATGCGATTATGTACTATACAAATATGGAATTTGATCCGAGTGTGAGAAGCAAAGAACATCTACGGAGTAAAAAGGCAACACACTTTAAATATTCTTCAATCCCTGAAAAGACTTGGCCAATAAACTTACTTACTTACTTACTTACTTACTTAATAAAATCAATTATAATTACAATTACAATTAAATGCTCAAAATATCTGCCTGAAGATCATTAGGGATCGAATTAAATTCAATTATTAATTTTCAATTTGTATATTATATTAGATACATTTCTATTATCATTTGTTACTAAAAATGATCGGCTGAATGGAGTGAACAAGTTTTTGGAGTACACATTTCCTAGATGCTGAGGATTTTAAATGCAACTTTAAACACTACTCAGCCTTCATTTGTCAAGTTACATCTCGAGGTCTGAAGAAAAATTTGAAGAAACACATTCTGGGATACATAAGATTTCACAATTTCACAATCACAATACAATAACAACCTTTTAAAAGACACTTGGCTGGATACATGGATAGGGTAGATTTAGAGGGATATTCTCCAAACCCAGGCAGGTGGGACAAGCCTAGATGGGGCATCTTGGTCAACATGAATGACTTAAACTGAAGGGCCTGTTTGTACGATGTATGAATCTACGACTCTAAACAAGTCTCATGAACCTATGTTTTAATATATCTTTTGCCTTTTTCATTAAACTTTCCTTTTTCTTAGGCTGCCCTTGAGATCAGGGATGACTTGTGGTAGGTGTGTGGTGACTGATGAGGCAAATGTGAGAACAGTCCTTCCAGCTGAAGCCGTGATTCATTTGCATATCTTCCATTCATCTCTCACAATGTGGTCTCCTTGACATTTGAAGAAACCAAATACAGATTGGGTGACACTTAGCAATGCACCTGAAATCAGTAATTGTGTGACACTTTAATTCTCCTTCCCACTCTCACTGACTTGGGAACCTCCAGACTCCCGCACCTCCAGACTCAGGAACAGCTTCATCCCCAGAGCTATCGCTGCTCTGAACCGGCCCTGCTGAGAGACCCCACCCCCATGAACTGTCTCCCTCGGATGGTCACCGCATATCGACCCGGCACAGACATATTTGCACTTTAGACTGTTTTACTGTTCTTTTAAAAAATATATAAATCATGTTTCTCGGGGTATCTAAATTTTATTAGTTGTTTAAGTTATGACATCGGATGGAAGCTGCATACCAAATCTCGTTGCACCTATGTGCAATGACAATAAAATATATTATTATTATCATCTCTTTATAGTCTCATGCCCTGTTAGAACAAGACCTAATGTAAACTTGGTACACACTACTTCCTCATCTGTTTGGCCATGTTGCAGCCTTTCAGACTATATTGAATTCTACTACTTCAAGTAACTTGCTTTTTCTCAGAACTGGTCACTTCTGTTATGGGACATTTATCTTTTTCTCTCTCCGTTAGCACCTGCTGGGCATGTCTTGCAACAATGCAACTCTCAGGTTTTACGTGGAGGGAGGAACTTCAGATGTTGGTTTAAACGGAAGACTGACACAAAAAGCTGGATTAACTCAGCGGGTCAGGCAGGCAGGCAGGAGAAAAGGGATAGGTGACTGAAGAAGGGTCTCGACTTGAAACATCACCTATTCCATTTCGCAAGAGATGCTCCCTGTCCCGCTGAGTTACTCCAGCTTTTTGTGTCAACCTCAGGTTTAATGCTCCTTTAATTATATTCTCCCCCTGTAACCACTTTCATTTCATTGCTATAATATCATTTTGTTGTTGGCCTCTCTCTAATTCCATCAATAACCTATCAACCTACTGACTTTATCTCCATGGCACCTCTGGCTTCACCCTAACACTAATATTCCCTTTGTCCAACCATCCCTGACCCACCATTCTCCCCAATTTAAAACAAACTCAGTTTATCTCTTTCCCAGGTCTTACAAAGCATCTCAAAACTACAACATAAATCATTACACTTTCTACAGATGCTGCCTGGCCAGCTGAGTGTTTTACTATCTAAATGGCGTCTAGTTGGGAAAAGGGGAAGTACAACGGGATCTGGGGGTCCTTGTACATCAGTCTATGAAAATAAGCAGGCAGGTGCAGCAGGCAGTGAAGAAAGTGAATGGCATGTTGGCCTTTATCACAAGAGGAATCGAATATAGGAGCAAAGAGGTCCTTCTGCAGTTGTACACAGCCCTAGTGAGACCACACCTGGAGTATTGTGTGCAGTTTTGGTCCCTTAATTTGAGGAAGGATATTCTTGCTATTGAGGGAGTGCAGCGTAGGTTTACAAGGTTAATTCCCGGGATGGCGAGACTGACATATGCTGAGAGAATGGAGCAGCTGGGCTTGTACATTCTGGAGTTTAGAAGGGTGAGAGGGGATCTCATTGAAACATATAAGATTGTTAAGGGCTTGGACACACTAGAGGCAGGAAACATGTTCCTGATGTTGGGGGAGTCCAGAACCAGGGGCCACAGTTTAAGAATAAGGAGTAAGCCATTTAGAACGGAGACGAGGAAACACTTTTTCTCACAGAGAGTGTTGAGTCTGTGGAATTCTCTGCCTCAGAGGGTGGTGGAGGCAGGTTCTCTGGATGCTTTCAAGAGAGAGCTAGATAGGACTCTTAAAAATAGCGGAGTCAGGGGATATGGGGAGAAGGCAGAAATGGGGTACTGATTGGGGATGATCAGACATGATTACGTTGAATGGCAGTGCTGTCTCAAAGGGCCAAATGGCCTACGCCTGCACCTATTGTCTGTCTATATTGTCTATTGTTTTCAGCATACTTTTTTCATTTTAGATTTCTTGTATCTGCAGCTTTTGGATTTTCAAATTTCATAAATAGAATTAAGCTGAGAGAGAAAGAAAAGAGGAAAACAAGACTTCCGATAGAAAATATGTAATATGATAATTAACACTGAAAAGATACCAACAATCTTTTACCAGCACGTATACAGCAAATGGATAGAAAGACAAAATATTGGGCCTGTTAAAGTCACAGGCCTGGATCAACTGACGCATGGCATGACTCGTCTTTTAATTATGGCCACAATGATGTTGCTTGGTCATCTCTCAACAATTTGCCAAACTGCCAATAGAGTTCGCAGACCCAAGCCACCGTCAAATCCTGTGTTGAGCTGGCTGCGCCAACACTTCTGCGAAAGCAATATGCGTGGCCCTCTCAACTGCTGGTGATGTCAATGTTAAACCAAATCCTGCCCACTTTAAAATTGGCTTGTAATATTTCACTGTGCCATCATGTATCAAAGAAGTAACAGACAATGTAACTACTGTCAAGTGACTTTGCCTTGGTGCCAAATGAGAAAATACGATAAAATGTATCAGTGTTCAATTTTGTGTCTTTGTTTAAAGTACTATGTGAGATCCTGAAAAGTAAGTTTATGTATTCAGACCCCTTCACTTTTTCCACATTTTGTTACATTACAGCCTTATTCTAAAATGGATTCAATTATTTTTTTTTTATCATCAATCTACACACAATACACAATGCCCCATCATAAAAAAGCAAAAACACAGGTGTTTAGAAACTTTTGCAAAGTAATTAAAAATAAATAACTGAAATATTACATTTACATAAGTATTCAGACCCTTTATTGGCCTGTCCCACTGTACAAGGTAATTCAAGAGTTCTCCCAAGTTTCCCCTAATTCGAACTGGGAGAATTACGGTAATAGCCATTCGTAGGTAATCGGGGGCTCTCGTGGACATTTTTCACATTGCTAGAAAAACTTCACGAGTTTTTGCGTTTCCCGAGTACCTGCCGTTAGCATTAGGAGCCGCTATGAGACGTCCCCGAGCTCCGACGTAGCCGCTACGTACATTCTACGTACTTACCACAAGTATGATTTTTTTTAAACTCCGGAGAGCTCTTGAATTGCCTCGTACAGTGGGACAGGCCCTTTACTCAGTACCTTGTTGAGGCACCTTTGGCAGCGATTACAGCCTCAAGTCTTCTTGGGTATGACGTTACAAACTTGGCACACCTGTATTGGGTAATTTCTCCCATTCTTCTCTTCTGATTTTCTCAAGCTTTGTCAGATTGGATGGATGGGAGCGTCAATGCACAGCTATTTTCATGTCCCTCCAGAGATGTTCGATAGGGTTCAAGTCTGGGCTCTGGTTGGGCCACTCAAGGACATTCACAGACTTGTCACAAAGCCACTCCTGCATTGTCTTGGCTGTGTGCTTAGGGTCATTGTCTTGTTGGAAGGTGAACCTACATCCCTGTCTGAGGTCCAGAATGTTCTGGAGCAGGTTTTCATCAAGGATCTCTCTGTACTTTCCTCTGCTCATCTTTCCCTTGATCTTGACTAGTCTCCCAGTTCCTGTCACTGAAAAACATCCCCACAGCCTGATGCTGCCACCACCATGCTTCACCATAGATCTATGGATAATGCGTTCGTCTTCATGGCTTGGTTTCTGCTCTGACATGCACTGTCAACTGTGGGACCTTATATAGACAGGTGTGTGCCTTTCCAAATCATGTATAATCAATTTAATTTACCACTGGTGGACTCCAATCAAGTTGAATAAACATTTCAAAGGACAATCAATGGAAACAGGAATGAACCTAAGCTCAATTTTGAATGTCGTAGCAAATGGCCTGAATACTTATGTAAATTTGATATTTCAGTTATTTCTTTTTAATTACTTTGCAAACATTTCTAAACACCTGTTTTCGCTTCTTCATTCTGGGGTATTGTGTGTAGATTGATGATTAAAAAAAATAATTTAATCAATTTTAAAATAAGGCTGTAACGTAACAAAATGTGGAAAAAGTTAAGGGGTCTGAATACTTTCTGAATGCACTGTATTACTTAAAGATGTAGAATACTGAAAATCTGAAATAAAATTTGAAAATGCTGGGAAACATAATCAACAGGTCAGGAAGCATCTGTAGAAAGAGAAACAATGAATCCAAGTCTGGGACCCTTCTCAAGGAGATTTTCCAGCATTTATTTTTTACCGTATTAAAATCCTTTTTTCCAGAGCCAGGTCAGTCCTTTGTATATGGAGATCTCTTTAAAAGCAAAAATTGTTTATTTCCTCTTTATCTTTCCCAATTCCCTACTCTTATCTCTCAAAAATACTTTGCCAAGCAGGAATGGAGATCAAAAGGTTCAGAGAATTGCTCCTTCCCATTTCACTAACTGACGTAACATTAGCTATTTAATGTTCATACTTTAAAACATACCGATTTGTCCCCCATCAGAAACTACACAACAGCTCTCACCTCTAGTTTGCTTTTCCATTTCACAGAAACTGAGAAACCAGGAATGAAAAACTTCAATACATAAGTAAGGAATGTGTACCTCTTCATTGAATGTTGAGGATTGCCATCTAATGGCAGAATAGAGTATATACATTTTTTTTGCAGTGGAATTAAAGTTATAACATATTGTGTATCCATTTTCAGCATGATCTTGATAGAGGCTGGAATATAGTATGAACTTGTGTTCATTAAAATAATAAGTCTAATGGGCCTGTCCCACTTGGCGATTTTTTAGGCAACTGCCGGCGACTGTCATAGTCGTAGCAGGTCGCCGAAAAACCGGCGACAACCTACGTCATCCTGGCCACAACTACGACAGCACCTACGTCAGGAGGTCAAGCTAGGCTCATTGGTGTCTCACCCATTGTCGCCGAAAAATGTTCAACATGTTGAAAATTTAGCGGCGACTAGAAAGAAGCTACGCCTTTTTGCGTGACTGAGAAGACTACTCCCAGCGACTACCGGCGAACATGAGACGACAAACTAGTTGCCTATAGTTGCCTAAAAAATCACCCAAGTGGGACAAGCCCATTAGACTTCCATGCATGTGCCATCAGATGCAGAAGTTCAACGACTTACTGAGAGATTTAGAGCATAAAATCCATCATTTCCTTTGCTGCTGGGCTGCATATGGAATCCTGCAATGGCACCAGATCCTGCAGCAATCTTTCACAACCATCTTCACTACTTGCAAAACAATTCACTTTTGTTTCATCAGCAAACTTGCTAATCTTGCCCTGTATGTTCTCATCTAAATCATTGATGTAGATGACAAACAGTAGCGAGCCCATCACCATACCCTGAGGCACCTTTAGTCACAGGCCTTCAGTCTGAGAAGCAACCTTCCACCATCACCCTCTGCTTCCTTCCATGGAGCTATCTCTCCTTGGATCCCATGCGATCTAACCTTCCAGAGCAGCCTACCATGCGGAACCTTGTCGAATGCCTTACTGAAATCCATGTACACAACATCTACAGCTCTCCTCATCGACCTTTTTGCTCACGTCTTCAATAAAAACAAATAAGATTTGTGAGATACGACCTCCCATGTACAAAACCATGCTGACAATCCCTAATCAGCCCTCTCCCATCCAAATACCTGTATAAATTATCCCTCAGAATACTCTCTGATAACTTTCTAACTACAGATGTTAAGCTCACCAGCCTATAGTTCCTAGCATTGTCCCCAAGCCCTTCTTGAAAAGAGGTACAACATTTGCCACCCTCCAGTCTTCCGTCGCCGCCCCAGTATTTAAGGACGACTCATAAATTTCAACCAGGGCCACCGCAATTTCCTCTCTAGTTTCCCGCAATGTTCTCGGATATATCCGATCAGATCCTGGAGGTTTGTCTACCTTCATACACGATAGAACCTTCAGTACTTCTGCAACGGTAACACTGACTGCTCTCAAGACACTTCCATTGACTGCCCCCAAGTTCCTCCATCCTACTGTCTTTCTCCTCAGTAAATACAGAGGAGAAATACTCATTTAGGACCTTACCCATCTCCTGTGACCTCTAGTTACCCTTTTCCCCCTTTCCCCTTCTGATGAAAGATCTACACTCATGCAGTATTTATTTTCCTCTCTCTGCACATTTTCCCTGACCTACTCTTTCCAATATTCTTTGTTTTTATTCCAGATTTCCAGCACAAGCAATTTCTGGCTTTTGGTTATGAGTAAAAATGGTCCATTTCCTTATTTCTCCTACTTGAACAGAGTGTTGGTCAAAGTTTAAAATGGCCCAAAATGAAGTGGCTGGATAACCCTATCAATCTGTCAACCAACTTTTAAGCATTAATCCAACATTTAATGGTTCAAGTGTTAAACATTTTTATCACTATATGACATTTGCATCAGAAGAAATTTTATCTCTGAGCACTCAACTATTGAGATTGATGCAAAAGATGACAATTGTATACTAAAATAATTTTTCATACCTGGATTGAAATTTAGAAGAGCCTGGTAACCTGAAAAGCCATCCTATTTTATCAATATTAATGAACCTCAAGAGATTTTTTTCATCTTATTCTTCCAATCATCTCTATATCGTCATAGTGCTGTAATTAATTCATCTCAAGTTTCTACTTCAACTCATCTAGGATCAAAATAATAGCTATCATTAGTCCACTTCTATAGTCTATTTCCTTATTTGCCTAATTTTCACATTTTCTTTCAACCTTGTTGTATCCAGACTTTTCCTCTGATTTGTTACAGTAAAACTATATTGTTATGTGAGGTGGTTTGTGTTTCAAATGTCTCTGCTTGGCATAATTTATGTATCCAGAGAGGTACAGGTGAAGAAGAGTACTTACTTGGTTCAGTTTTCTATGATCAAATCAATAAAAATAAGTAATCAAATTTTAACCCTTTACTTAACTGAGATTAGACAAAGCTCAAGCACAGTTTGAAGTTGGACCAGGAGAGATTTTAGGCACAATGTGATAAGATGGTTCAGTGATAACAATAACAAACACAAATAAACACTCACAAAGAAAAGGAAAAATTATGATTTCTTTTTATTTTATTACATCAGATCTGTTTTTCAGTTTAGATGACCAGCTAATGCTTTAGATGAGACATCTAATGCTGTTGTCTCCTGGTGGCAAATTTATGGAGAAACACTCAAGCCAAAATAAGAGAAAATGGTAAGCAACCTTGAATCAGATCACTGTCACACTGCTTCAATGTGCTCAGATATTCTATCTTAATTCCTGACATTTCAGATCCTTGTGTCTAGATCAGAATGTTTACAATTGCAACCACGCTATCATTTTAATTTCTGTGTAATCTCAGAATGGACCATTGTGATGAATGATGACTTCCATTGCCATTTGCACTGCAAAAATGTTCTGCGGATCAGCTGCTGTTATATATCCTGTTAATACACAAATGAAATTGAAACTTCGGTTCTTTGTTTTACTACTCAGTTCTTCACTTTGAAGGACCTCCAACAGATTACCAGACTTTCAATAATTGTCAATTTTAAGACAATGATAGTATCTCAAGTTTGAAGGAAAGGGGGATTAAGAAACTGATGGCCCACGGTAATAAGCAAGCACATCTTTATCAGTTGATTTACCATCTACTTCAAGAAGCACGACTGAAACACAGTATTACTGGCAAAGCAATGACATTCACATGCTTCAACTTTTATTTTGAAGAAATTAAAAATTAAAAGGTTCCCATGAGCACTGTGTCTCTGTTTATTAGTAAAACAGCACTGCAAAAGCATACCACACAATGCCTTCACATTGGTCTGCAAATGACTATCTCAAAAACATTGTAGAGCCTACAGGACAAGACTTCCCCATCTGATGCCATGTGTTTTGGAAGTGAAAGGAAACAAAGAATGGTCAGAAATAATATATTAATTTTAACAGAGAGATTCTGATTGGTTAAAGATTGGCTTCACCATTTCGAGAAAGCAATAGTCTTATCATATTTTAATAAATAATTAATTTCAGGTCTTGATCCCAGATGCCGGTGGAACTCTTTATGGTGACATTGTTATACTACCTTTTAATTTTACATATCAAACAGATTATTATAAAGTAATGATGCCCTGGAAATCACTGCCACAAGGATGATAGAAGTAGAATAAAGGAGTGCTTTCTAAAGGGAATTGGATTAGTACTCGATGGGAATAATTTTCAGCTCGAAGAGGGATGAGCAAATAATGAAACTGGTAACGTACAGGTTGCTCGAGAAAGAGCTACATATACTCAATGAGTGCTATGAGTAATACCATCTCATAACAATTCTGATTCCATGAAAAAATCCCGCAATGAAAGCTTCCAACGGCCAGTGGTCAAGATAATGATTTCCAAATTCTTGTCAAGCCAACCTTACCCAGATTAATAGAAAATTTGTTGGCATATGTGCCTTCCTACAATGCAGCAAAATTGTATGGTTCAAAAGTTCGAGTTCATTTTTAATGTTACTTTAATTAATTATTTTGCAGTGCAAAGGCATATACTGTATAATGGGTGCCATCTTCTCCAGAATGCAACAGGAAAGAGAAAGTGTAAGAAAGAAAGATAGCCTCCTCCAACAATGGTTTATCAATGTAATATTCCAGGTGGATTTAACTACTGGATGAAAATAGGCATTGAAAATGGGTGTTTGAAAATAAATTATTTTTGTGCACATTCATATTTTACCTTTGATGACTTCCACTACTAATTAATGTATTTTATTCAATTCCAGGCCCAGATGATATTCTAGACCTAATTATATAACAATTAAAAGTAACATGTTCATTTTCTAACATAACTTCATAACTGTTTTGGGAATTAGCTCTTTCATACAGTCATAAATGAGAGATGACATTTCATTGTTGTTTCATTCGGATGATGACTCCAAACTTATCCCTGCTTATAAAAGTGATTCAAAGATATTAAAATGCTTTTGAAATTGAGTAAATTTACCCTATTTGTTATGCCTAACAAAAATTTGTTCTCTGATAGTATGCTTGATCTTCTCATTTACAGCACATGCCGAGTCTTGATCTATGCCAGTCTTCACTGAGGTCCAGTCTGAATTCACATGATGTGCTTACTCTTACGTGGCTTTTCTCCGAGCCTGTGCTGCATTAAAGTAACACCTTTTTCTGTAAAACAAGAGTCAGAAATTGATTATTGGTTAATTCACTGTTTATTTTCCATTGCATCTTTTGATTCATCTCTTTCATACTCTTTCTATTTGTCCCAACGTCATTCATTTTCAATTTATTTGTCTCTGATTCACTCTACACTTGATAGACTCAAAAAGCTGGAATAACTCAGTGGATCAGACACCATCTCAAGAGAAAAGGAATACAGTAGGTAACGTTTCAGGTCGAGACCCTTCTTCAGTCAAAGTTAACCGCAGGAAGAGCGAGGCCATGCTCTTTGGCAAGTGGCCTGACCGATCTTCCGTCCCCTTTATCATCAAGCCTAACTTCTTCAAGGTGCTAGGTATCTGGTTCGGGTGGGCTGAGGCATGAGACAAAAATTGGTTGGAGCGGATTGCCGAGGTCAGGAAAAACTGGAGCTGTGGAAACAGCTATCTATAACGGGATTTTTTTTTGTCATCAGGTGTGAGGTGCTCTCGGGGCTGCTGGACTTGGTGCAAGTTTGGCCCAACCCTCGCTTGACCCTATGCCACAGGGATTACCCGGGCCATCTTCTGGCTCATCTGGGGGTCAAAAATGGACCGGGTCCGACAGACCGCAATGCACAAGTTGGCAGACTACAGGGGTAAAAGCATGCCCAATGTCGCCCTAACCCTAATGGCCACATTTATGTGTGGCTGCATCAGGCGGAGTGTAGGGCAAGGCACCTGTCCCCGGTGTTGCGAAGGATGGGCCTGGTGAAAAAAATTGCGCAATGTCGTTTGTGCAAAGGTTCTTCCGACCAACACATTTCACCACAGTCCATCAGGCAGTGGTCAGCGCGGAACGTCCTGCAGGGAAATTACTCCTTGGATCCTGTGGTGTGGTTCAGTGAGCAAAGTGCCCAGCTTGTCTGGTGAAGTGCTTCATCGCCAGAACTCACCAACAAGCATCAGCTCCCAGTTAGATCCTTCCTGCACCGTCGGAATCTCACTACCAGTGCATGCTGCCCTCGGGACGGCTGCTACGGAGAGGAGACAGTTGCCCACCTCTTCGCAGAGTGTGGATTTGCAAAGAGTTTGGGGAAGTTTGCAAGGGTCCCTGTCATGGTTTATTCCAAACAGCTCCTTAATACTGATAAACTGACTTTTTCCAGGGACACATTCAGAGACAGACGTCAAGTGTTACTGGAAGTTCATCAACTTGTTGATAGACGCTCTTTGGTCTGATCGAACTTTGTTGACCTCCCAGCACAGCAAGATGTCCATCAGGTTATGTTGCCAACTGGTCCGCTCCAGTCTGCAGTAGTACACGTTGAGGGACGCACTGAAGCTTGATGCAGCTAACGCCAAGGCTCTGTTGGGGAGGGCAACTGTCTAGGGTCTTTCTGTTGCTGTACTTTGGGGGGCAGGGTGTGGTGGAGCCACCCCTCAAAATAATGGGAAGGGATTTCACCCCAGGGTGGCCCATGAGAGGCAAGGGTGGGGGTTACATTGTGAAAACACTATGTAATGAGAAATTGAATCATGTAATGTGTAGCCTCCGAAAATGTTGGATGATTTTTTTGCACACTCATGTATTGTACATATTTTTTATTTTGAATGTAGTTTACTTTGATTTAAAATATATATAGACAGGGAAATAGAGAGAATAAGAATAAATGAATGAAAGATATGCAAAAAAGTTACAATGATAAAGGAAACAGACCATTTTTAGCACTTCCTTCTTTTGCCATTCCATTCTACTCTCTTGGTAAAATATTGAAAAACTGTTGATGAGAATTGTATTTTGAACAAACTCCAAATGTTTTATTTACTTTGCCTGAATGTTAGATTTTTCCAAATATCTATAGCTTTTTGAGAAATGCCTCTTTACAGTAAATGTGTTAATTTACTGGTTCCTTATTCCAAGGGCATAGCTTTAAGATGAGAGGAGGATGTGTGGAGCAGGTTTTTACACAAATACTGGAGCCCAGAATGCGGTGGCAGGGGTGGTGGTGGCAGCAGATTTGATAGTGGCATGAAAGAGGCATTTAAGTAGGCACATGGAAATGGAGGAATATGGATTACATGCAGACAGAAAATATTAACTTGGCATCATGTTCAACACAGGCATTGTGAGCCAAAGGGCCTGTCCCGTGTTGTACTGTTCTATGTCCATAGTAGGGAAGTGTTTGTATATAACTACAATAATTTGTAAGATTTTGCAGGTGTATGTTCACTTTTACTTACCATTCACAATAACCTTGCAAGAGCATTTCACCTTCCCCAGAGAGTTTTCAGCCAATATGGTATACTCATCAGCATCATCCATTTCTGCAGTTGGAATAGTTAGCGTACAGACACCATTTGAGGATGTGTACCAGTATTTGAGGTTCTCAGAGATGTGAAGCTTGCCTTTATACCAGTTAATGTGTGGCCTTGGATTGCCAGTCAGGGCACAACTCATGGTGCAATCATTACCACGGTGAACAGTGTGGTTCTTCAGTGGGGTGATGAACGCAGGTGCATGGGCCCAATCCTTTTGCTGATACTCCTTAAATTGCAGACTGAAATGTTCTAACAGAAGATAGGAAAAGAACTTCAGGAAACAATTTGCATTAGAATAGAATATTATCACTTGAGGTTATCCCAAATTCCTTCACTTTGCTTTTGCAAATGGCAGGGCAGCTTACTGCCACATAGTAAGACACCTTAATAAGAAATAAAATGAAAGGCGAGTTTACTTGTTTTGATGTTTGGGTTTGAGGAATGATTATTGGCTACTCTCTTTACTTTTTGAAGAATGTCACAAAGCATTAAGAAAAAAATGTAAGAGGCAGATTCTCTCACATATTAAAAAATGATCTGGATTGGCAAAAGCATTTAAGACTATGGACCAAATGCAGGTAAATGGGACTGGTATAATTGGGTGCTTGATGATTAGCATCAACTTGGTGATGTGAAGTGTGCTGTGCCTGTGCTGTATGACTCAAGTAGCAGGACATAAATTGCCTGATATACTGGTCAGAACTTGTACATTTGTTTATAACTGCATATCTGGCAATCTAACACGCTCTCATAATCCAATAGAGTCATGATGTCAAGATGGGCTACTGGTAGTTATGAACCAAGAAATGTGCTTCCTCCTTGGTAAACACATTATGCAATACAGCCACTTCACAACTTATGCAATAAGTTTGCACTTACGTTAACAATTCTGTACTCAGTCCCTAATGCAATCAAAGTAGTTTGTAATTTCAACAACACAGTACAATCATTCAAGTTTACATCAGAAACAAGCTGGCAATGAAGACGATGCTTACTCAGAAGTCCGCATGCCATAAAAAGTGCCTGAACACGGCCAGAGGCCACTGAAACAGTTAGTGTTCAGTGAGTTATTCCGACTTGAGTAAAATCTGACATGCAAGTTAGTGTTCATGGAACGTAACCCTTACATAAGTTGGCGAGTGCCTGTAGTTTTGTTTTGCGTTGCAAAATAAAACCAAAGTCTGTTCCTTAAGTTCTCCATTGAGTGCACCACCACACAAAGTATAGACACGGTCAGATAGCAATCTTTACTGGGTGTATTTGGAAGTTAATGATCCTGACATTGTAATGTGGCTTGTAATATGTTCTGGGCAGCATCTTCTAAACATCCTGGTCCTCTGGGCCATACATGCCCATTACCCTAGTTTATATGGAGGCACTTATTAAATAATCAAGTGTCAACAAATTTCCATCAGAAGCAAATCAGATGTAAGAATGCAAGTTAGTGTAAATTTCTCACGTGAACTTGTTTCAGTTTGTGTCCTACTGATATTTTCCCACTTGGATAACTCTCATCGTAGACATTTAATGGTGACTGTCTATTGTTCAATCTGCTTTTATTT
The DNA here is from genome assembly GCF_028641065.1 of Leucoraja erinaceus. Classification (NCBI taxonomy): domain Eukaryota; kingdom Metazoa; phylum Chordata; class Chondrichthyes; order Rajiformes; family Rajidae; genus Leucoraja; species Leucoraja erinaceus. The sequence continues at coordinate 25,721,614 of NC_073394.1, read as the reverse complement.
AATCTGGCTGTTTATTCATTACATTTTGTTCTCATGGAAATTTCATAGATTGAGAGAAACCTTTTACTTTGACTATTGCCATAGTTGAACTTTCTTTATATCTGAGAAAACTCAAAGTCAAGATTTGAGGAGTTAATATGAAATTGTGTCTGCCCATTTCATGATAACGTTAAAATGTTTTGAAATCTCTCAAAGACAGTGTTATTTGCACATTGGGGGAAAAAAAGTTAATTTAAATTTTATCATCTTACTGTATATTCAACAGGTATATGGATAGGATAGGTCCAGAAGGATATGAGCCAAATGCAGGCAAATAGAACTAACTTATATGAGGCACCATGGTCGGCATGGACGAATTTAGCCAAAGGGCCTGTTTCCATGTTGTATGAATCCATGTGTCTCTCAAATAACTTACCAATTTTTTCTGAAGCCATGTGCATAAATGCCAATTCTCCTTCCTCATTATTTTTCTTCGAAATACTGTACCAAGAACTTAAACACTATGCAGGACACCACAGCGGGAATGTTGGTTCATTCTGAATAATTGTTTTAGTTTCTATGTATCTGAGATAGCTAATAGTACATAGGGCATACCTTTGTCCCTTGCAACAAACCATGGCTCCTTCACGTCTAATGGGTCACTGTCTCCAATGTCATTCCGAGCAATCACCCTGAAGAAGTACTTCCTGCCTGGAAGCAGTCCAGTCACAGTGTATTTATTACCAAAGACACGGTCTGTAACAGTGTACCAGGTTGCAGTACTGGCATCTCGCTTCATTATCACATACTGCACACGGCCATCCTCAATGTTATCTGGAGTGTGGTCCCAAGTGAGAGTCACTGTGTTTGGAACTTCCTCAGTCAGATGTAAGTTAGTAGGCGGGCGTGGAAAATCTGAAAATGAAAGATTATTAAAGCTTATTATTGATTGAGAAACGTATTAATTAGTTGTGACACCTATTGGTGAACTTTTCTCAAAATGGTTGTTTATATTGTTTATATGGATGAACTCTTATTCATTAATATTGCATGGACGCAGAAAAGTCAAGTGTGATCACTCAAGATACTTACAATTTCAAGAGTTTGGTTATCGATAGTGTGACAAGCTCAGAAACAAAAGTGTGGGGAATCCAGTTTCTGACAGTGTGAGAGCTCAGATAATGATACCTTGAAGTGCTTAATAACACAAACATTGAGGAGCTCCATAACACATAATTTGAGCTCAATTGCAGATAATGTGAGTGTCTAGGTTATCGATGATGTGAGGAACTCAGTTAAAGGCAATGTAAGAAGGCAATACAGTGAGAGGGGGTGGACCTTGGTTACAGAGCGTGCAAAGATCGTGATTACAGATAATGTGAAGGACACAGTCGCTGATCAAACTCTATGGGGTTAATTGGGATGCCCTTAACATGGAAGATGTTTACTGTTAACAGTGTACAGTTTTTCAATGTAAATATAAATGGTAATACGAGTGATATATTAACACAGCATGCATTTGCCTGAGAATAGAGCTGATGAATGCAAACTTTAAATCAGTTTCAATTGTGGGGTTGTTTATTATTGTACCTGCAACTCGAATTCTGATATCATGAGACTTTTCTCCATAGTCATTTTTTAGCAAAATCTTGTATATTCCTGAATCTGATCTCTGGGCACTCGAAATCAAGAACTGTGACATATTCGGTCCTTTTGTGATCGTCTCCCTGCCTTTGGTGAGAGTTCCATCTCTCTGCCAAATCACGTTTGGTGAAGGTGAGCCCTGAAACAAATGGCAATAAAATTAAATGAACCATTTATTTTATTTATTGCTCTTTCACTGTTTGCTTTCATAAAACTAGCACCAACTTCTGCACATTTCAAAACAGGGTAAGCAGGAGGGACTATTCATTACTGGGGCAGTAGCACTCTTAAGCTATAAATGTAATTTAAAAATATCACCTTCACTTTGTACAGGGTGGAAATGAAGTGGACTGCAAGATATGATTTCCAGAGTTTAAGCCAAAGTGAACCACAAGCCAATAAAAGCATTAGAGCTTGTGTTCCTCCTTCCCTGTGTACTGTCCACTTCTGGAATTCTGAATCTGTCTATGAACTTTCTCTCACTGATTTTCTAACTTATGGCCCATGTTTATAATGAATAGAAATTCTGATTCAACCAAGACCCATCCCCAGACCCCAGGAAAGTGGTATCACAGGTTAGGATCCTGCCTAACTGGATCACAGATATATTCCAAGGCCCATTTTTGACAAATACTGGCATCGTTGCAAAAATAATCATAATTTTGAGGTAGGATGAATGATAGATTGATGCTATTTAATTGTATTTGCTGTGTACTGGACATGCATGGTGCTGAGACCTGTAGTAATAAATCATTGAAAACCAGGCTAGATATAATAAATTTCCTTTTCTCAAATATACTATACACAACAAGAATGCACAAGTAGCATAATACAAGACTGTAAAATGAGTAATTTTAGACATCCATGGTAAAATGTATAGTGCGGGTGCCAATGTTAATATACAGATAAGGAGCACTGCATCCAATGTGTACTGCACAGGCACCATAGGTGCCTGCAATACATATATTACCAATTACCGCATGAGATGAATTGTTAAATCACAATATTTAAGTCTCCTTAAGAAATCCCTCAGGATTAAGGATGACTTCCTTTCACTCCAGTTTTCTGAGTCTGAGGTGACTAATGAACCCATATGAGAGCTGCAGATTCTTGCAGAGGTGGGGTAGGTGATGGCTGAGACTTGGCAGGTCCACTTCATGAAGTGGCCCACTTCTTTCACCATTTACACAGGGCTGAATTGTGTTTCCAATGCATAGGATTCAGTTGAGATGTTGTATTTCTTCCAGGAGACTTTGAGCACATCCTTGAATCGTTTTCTTTGTCCACCTGCCAACACCTCTTGTGACATAACTCTTAATGGAATGTTTGTTTTTGTGAATTCGGTATTAGGCATGCAAGTTATATGGCCTGCTCAACATGATCTATTAAGTGTAATTCTCCTCAGTTCTGAGGATGCTGGCCTGGGGGAAAATTATGTTTATGCTTATCCTTTCAATGTATTTAGAGGATTTTGTGAGAGAGCAAGCGTATTTTTCCAGTCCCTGCAAATAGTCTGCCTCTTAAAAACATGCAAAGTGGCAAGAATCACTACTACCCAGTAGACCACGAGTTCTGTGTTAGTCCTAACGTCCTGATCTTCAAATACTCTTTATTTCAATCAACTAAAGACATTGCCGGTACAGCGTATGCAGTTGTGAATTTTATCATCAATGTCTGCCTTTACCAAGATGTGGCTTCCATGACATGGGAAACATAATAGTTCAAAGGTTTCAAAGGTTTCATGAACCTTTAATGTCCGAGGCCAGAGTGGTGGAGCAAGGAGGGATTGATAGAGAACCTTTGTCTTGCAGATGTTGAGTATGAGGTCCACCTTCTTGTATGCTTCAATGAAAACAATGACAATAGCTTAGAGCTTGGCCTTTGAACACAGGCAAATGTAGCAATTGTTTGGATACTTTAGCTCAACTATTGAAATTGGATAACCTTGATTCTGGATATAGTCACTGTAGGTTACCAGTTTTGCATTACTTCTGTAGATTAACTCAACTACCATGGAAAATGATTCAGTTTTGTCTGACATTTAACCAGTAAAAATGGCTGTTGTTAATTTTATGCCTTGCATTCCATTGTGGAGCAAGCATAAGATGGGGAGAAATTTCTATGGCCAGCTAAATTTGAGTCTCTCTTGATTGATAAAATCAAAGGTGTAAGTAGTCGAAATTGGCCATGTGCAAGTGCTGTTCCCTGCATTTTACTTGAAGCGATTGTGTAGAGAGGATTATGCCCATTGTGCCTCTGAATGGACAGAATCAGAGCACAGCTCTTTGGCCAGTGGGAGGAGGTAATGATTCTCCCTCTGGCAGTGAGCAGGCAGATTGTTCTGTAGTTACCACAGTTGGTCTTATTTGGTCTTTCTTGAAGATGGCCACAATTTCAACATCAGTAGAAACCCCTGAAATATCCTCCTCCTCCTCTCAGGTATGGGGGATGTGGCTGTGCAATTGTGACCAAAGTCTTCACCACTCAGTTATATGATCTCAACGATGTCATCTGCTCCTGTGGTCTTGGGATTCAGCCTTCTGAACTTCTTGTCAGTCCGATGTAGCAACAATGGCCGTTAGATGTGGCAATAAAAAGACTGCTATGGGATGGACCCCAGTTTTCTTAGGACAAGGACAGAGTCAAGGTCGAAGAAGTCTTCAAAGTGTTCTTTCTAGTGAGCAATGACTGTTTTTCTATCCATGATGGGTTAACCTGTTTTTCTGGCTCTCTGTGTGGTGGGGCCATGGGTCATAGATGGTTTTTATAATGCTGAAGAACCCGTAAGTGATATGGTTATCAGCGGGTTCCTGAATCTCCTATATTCTCTCTATATACCATCTGAAATGTAAACCTCAGATTTTCTCCTGGATCTGTGCCTCTGCAGGGTCTGTGGACAGGTGAGACTTGAGGAAGGTGTGTTGCCTCCCTGGTGCCGGGGTCTAAGACATCTCAGACCGACTTCAGAACATCCTCATGAGGGAAGGTAAGTAGCCGGAAGTAGTTGTGCATGTAGTCACAAATGACGTGGGTGAGAAGAAGAAGGAGGTTCTGCAACATGAATGTAGAGAACTAGGTAGGAGGCTGAAAAGCATGACTTCTAGGGTGGTTATCTCTGGGTTGCTTCCATTACCTTGTGCTAGTGAGGGTAAAAACAGGGAGATCGGGGATCTGCATGTGTGGCTGAGAAGTTGGTGAAGGAGGCAGGGATTTAGATTTCTAGATCACTGGAATCTCTTTTGGGGCAGTGGTGACCTGTACAAAAGGGACGGGTTGCACCTTAATTGCATCTGGCAGGCAGTTTGCTCGCGCTACACGGGTGGGTTTAAATTAAAAAGTGGGGGGGGTGGGTTGGAGTCAACAACGTGGATGCATATCCATGCAGCTAACGGGAAAGAGAATGTTGGAAAGGTCACGTTTAAACTAAAGGTAGCAATGTTACAAAATTTTGAGATTTAAAAAATCAAGTCTGCAATTTATCCCATCAGATAAAGCATAACAATAAGTTTAATTTGACACCAAATTCACTTTCATATCTCAAGTATTAAAAAAGTTATGACCATTTTCATACTCGGAAATTAGCATCTTGTTCCCTATTGATTTTCAATGGACATTACAAAAAAGCTGTGATCTTGGATAGTCAAATGCCCATTTCTTAAGGAAAGATTAACATTTTTAAATAGCCTAAGTGTCCAAAGATTATTCACAAATAATTCACAATATAACATGATTTTTATATCTAATTTACATTAATTTATAGGCCAAATGGAAGGAATTTAGTGTTCAATTGCTGTAAATAAATGCCCATTTAAATCGGCTTTCTAGTGGGTTTCTGTGAACGCGCTGGTTTAGAACGTTGACATAGCGCTGGATTAGTGCCCTCAAATGCCGAGAAAAATACTGCGGGATATAAAAAGCTCAAAATGAACCACTCGCTATAGATAACTTGATATATAGGGTTATATATATGCCCCATTTAATGTAAAAATAAGGTACATACCTTTAATTGTTTGCTTTATAAAACCCTGGGGCTGTGAGAGGTTGCGGAATCAGAGAGTAATTTTAAAACTATTAGAATTATATTATCGAGGCCTATAAAACTAATAATACCTTTTACGACCGGGTCTTGCAGCGATTTTTCGTTAATGATTTACTAGGCTGAACATGTGCGATTAGTACAGCCTAGTAAAAATCGCGTTTAAAACCCGCCCCCTCCAAACAGCGCCAAAATCGCGGACCTGGCTGTGGGCAGATTCCCAATGGTGATTCAGGTAGGTTTTGTAACATACCTACTAAAGGGCCTGTCCCACTTGGCCATCATTTGCGCCGCTTTTACGCGTCATTTGTAAAATAGGTCGACATGTCGTGACGCATGGGTGCGTGTGGGTGACGCTCCAGGATTTCGTAGTGTAACAAAATCCTCGCGCGTCAACTGTGTGACGTATCGCGTACGCACGCTGACGCATTGGCGTCTCACGATGGCATCCCGATGTCTCACGTGTATCACGTGGTGATGCATGGTTACATCACCGTGCATCGACATCCGTAACCATCCATCGCCGCGCGCCGCAGGGTATTCTAATGATGTCACGCGCACCAGACGGCTGTGTTGACATGTGATTTGCGCGCGATGCCACACATCACGACATGTCGACCTATTTTACAAATGACGCGTAAATGAGGCGCAAATGACGGCCAAGTGGGACAGGCCCTTAACAGTGCAAGGGGATGGGACCCAATGCAAGGAGACAGAGGGCCATAAAAGGAGGAAAGAAGCAAAACGAATGAGGGAGATAAGAAAAACAAACTTGAAAGCTTTGTGCCTTAATGCGAGGAGCATTCGAAATAAGGTGGATGAATTGAATGAGCAGTTAGTAGTTAAGGGATATGATATAGTTAGAATTGCAGAGACATAGCTCCAGGGTGACCAAGGCTGGGAGCTAAACATGCAGGGGTATTCGATATTCAGGAAGGATAGAGAGAAAGGAAGAGGAGGTGGGGTGGCATTCCTGGTTAAAGAGGAGATTAATGAAATAGCAAGGAAAGACATTAGCTTGGATGCTGTAGAATCAGTATGGTAAGAACTGCGAAATAGCCAAGGGCATATAACACTTGTTGGAGTGGTATACAGACCACCAAACAGCAGTAGGGAGGTTAGGGGTAGCATCAAGCAGGAAATTAGGGATGCATGTCGCAAAGGTACAGCGGTTATCATGGGTGACTTTAATCTACATATAGATTGGGCCAACCAAATTGGTAACAGTGCTGAGGAGGAGGTTTCCTGGAATGTACCTGGAATGTAGAGGGCAGGCCATCCTAGACTGGGTATTATGTAATGAGGAAGGATTAGTTAGCGATCTTGTTGTGCAAGGCCTCCTGGGCAACAGTGACCTTAATGTGGTGGAATTCTGCATTAGGATGGAGAGTGACACAGTTAATTCAGAGACTAAGGTCCTGAACTTGAATAAAGGAGACTTTGTAGGTATGAGACGGGAATTGGCTCGGATAGACTGGCAAATTATACTTAGGGTTGACTGTGGAGATACAATGGCGAAAATTTAAAGACCGCATGGATGAACTCCAGAAATTGCTCATCCCTGTCTGGCGAAAAAATAAAACTGGGAAGGCGGCTTAACCGTGGCTGATGAAGGAAGTCAAGGGTAGTGTTAAAGCCAAGGAAGAGGCATATAAATTGGCCAGAAGAAGCAGCAAACCAGAGGACTTGGAGAAATTTAGAACTTACCAGAGGAGGACAATGGGGTTAATTAAGAGGGGGAAAAAAGAGCATAAAATAAAACTTGAGGGGAATATAAAAACTGACTGTAAAAGTTTCTTTAGATATGTAAAAAGGAAAAGATTAGTGAAGACGAATGTGGGTCTCTTACAGTCAGGGACAGGTGAATACATATTGGGGGGAAAAGGAAATGGCAGGGCAGTTAAACGAGTACTTTGGTTCCGTCTTCACTCAGGAAGACACAAACAATCTCCTGGAAATACTCTGGGACAAAGGATCTAGTGGGAGAGAGGAACTGAAGTGAATCCACATTAGTCGGAAAATTGTGTTAAGTAAACTGTTGAGACTGAAGGCAGATAAATCCCCAGGGCTTGATGGTCCACATCCCAGAGTACTCAAGGAGGTGGCCCTAGAAATCGTTGATGCATTGGTGATCATTTTTCAATGTTCTCGACTCTGGATCAGTTCCTGGGGACTGGAGGGTGGCCAATGTAACTCCACTTTTTAAGAAAGGAGGGAGAGAGAAAACAGAGAATTGTAGACCAGTTAGCCTTACATCGGTAGTGGGGAAGATGCTGGAGTCGATTATTAAAGATGGTATAGCAATGCATTTGGAAAGCAGTGACAGGATCGGTCAAAGTCAGCATGGATTTATGAAGGGGGAAATCATGCTTGACTAATCTTTTGGATTTTTTTGATGATGTAACAAGTAGAATGGATAAGGGAGAGCCAGTGGACGTGGTGTATCTGGACTAAAAAAAGTCTTTGACAAGGTCCCACACAAGAGATTAGTGTGCAAAATTAGAGCATTGGGGGTAGGGTATTGACATGGATAGAGAACTAGTTGGCAGACAGGAAGCAAAGGGTAGAAATTAAAGAGTCCTTTTCAGAATGGCAGGCAGTGACTAGTGGAGTGCCGCAAGGCTCGGTGCTGGGACCCCAGTTGTTTACAATATATATTAATGATTTAGACGAGGGAATTAAATGTAACATCTCTAAGTTTGTGGATGACACAAAGCTGGGTGGCAGTGTGGGCTGCGAGGAGGATGCTATGAGGCTGCAGGGTGACTTGGATATGTTGGGCGAGTGGGCAGAAGCATCGCAGATGCAGTATAATGTGGATAAATGTGAGGTTATCCACTTTGGTGGCAAGAACTGGAGGACAGATTATTATCTGAATGGTGTCAGATTAGGAGAAAGGGACGTGCAAAGAGACCAGGGAGTGCTTGCACATCAGTCACTGAAAGTACAGCAGGCAGTGAAGAAAGCCAATTAGGCATACATAGCGAGAGGATTTGAATTTAGGAGCAAGGATGTCCTCCTGCAGTTGCACAGGACCCTGGTGAGACTGCACCTGGAGTATTGTGTGCAATTTTGGTTTCCTAATTTGAGGAAGGCCAACATTGCTATTAAGGGAGTGCAGCGTAGATTCACCAGGTTAATTCCCGGGATGGCGGGACAGGCGTATGATGGTTGAATGGAATTTAGAAGGATGAGAGGACATCTCATAGAAACATATAAAATTCTTCGAGGATTGGACAGGGCAGGTGCAGGAAAAATGTTCCCGATGTTGGGGGAGTCCAGAACCAGGGGTCACAGTTTAAGAATAAGGGGTAGGCCATTTAGGACTGAGATGAGGAAAAACTTTATCACCCAGAGAGTTGTGAATCTGTGGAATTCTCTGCCGCAGAAGGCAGTGGAGGCCAATTCACTGGAAGTGTTCAAGAGAGAGTTAGATTTTGCTCTTAGGGCTAAGGGAATCAAGGGGGGAAAAATCCGGAACGGGGTACTGATTTTGGATGATCAGCCATGAGCATAGTGAATGGCGATGCTGTCTCGAAGGACCGAATGGCCTACTCCTGTACCTATTTTCTATGTTTCTATGTCTATGTTTTATGTGACACAGTTCAGTACCCTGCCAGATCCGAGTGATTACAGAACCTTTAAAATGTTAAATGTTAGGGCATATGCACACAATGCATACAAAAGTTCTGATCAGCATATTAGTCACAGGGAACCGTTTCCCTTAAACTAGTAAGCTGTGTGAGTACAGACGTTGATAATGTCATAAATGTGAGGTCTGTAGTGCCAGAGGATGATTATTCAATTTTATCTGGTGTGCATTACTGCATTGAGTCTGTGATGGATAAAGTTGAAATTAAATCTTATTTCTTTATTGAAATTCATCTGACAATGAATATTAATATCATTAACCCACATTATTATGTTGCCTCTGGTGGTAGAATAATCTTAAACCCCAACTCACCGAGAAGCCCACATTGATACACAGTGCTGCACCTGCACGAACCACCATGCTGCTTGGCATTCTGGTATCGAGAAATCTGGGTGAAGCTATAAATAAAAACACTTCGGTCACACAGAGAATGTCTATGCACATATGAATTTCACACAGTCATCAAATCAACTGAACTAGCAGAGGTTTGTGCCTCCCTTCAGGCAAGTCACTGTGCTCATATATCTCTCAGTTTAGTCTATAGCCTGGCTAGTCATGTCACCAAAATTAACCTGGGCACAGAAAGGACTGTGAATAACATCTGTAGCTCTAATCCCGACCAATGTAACTTTGGCTGAAGTCCTTGCCAACAGAATCCATTGTGGCTTTGTGATTGGTTAACTTTGTTGAAATTACTGAAACTACCAGTAGTTATTATAATGATCACCTGGAGACAATTAATCAGGAATCATGCCTTTGAAACAATACATAACAAAGATGGAAGAGAGTTTGATATGTAAATTTCTTCTGGTCTCAGGACATCTTAAAACATTGTATAACTCAGAAAGTACACAAAAATGCTGGAGAAACTCAGCGGGTGCAGCAGCATCTGTGAAGCAAAGGAAATAGGCAACGTTTCGGGCCGAAACCCTTCTCCAGACCTCTCATTGACTCTCCCGAAACTTCAACAGCATCTGCAGTTCCTTCTTAAACAAGTATAACTCAGAAACTTTGAACAACAATTACAAGAAAATATTGTTTTTATTTTTCATTTCTTAGAGTTAATATTCTAAATTGGAACTTTTCTAGAAAGCCTCCAAAGCTAAATTTAATGAGGGTGAAAAAATATATTTGAAACAAGCCCTGTTATGGAAACATTCAAGATGCAAGACTTCCTCTCCAGTTTGTGCCAGGGAGAGGCCTAAGTGGACATAAGTTTCGAGAAGGGCCGAATGGCCTACTCCTGCACCTAATTTCTATGTTTCTATGTATGTTTCTAAGTTGACTTGAGTGGAGTGCAAATGGTTCTTATGGATGTCCAAACTTTTCTGTGACTAGGTTGTACCTGATGTCCACGAACAGTGATGTCATGATGGTTGCCAGACATCTTGGGGGTGTCTGCCCATTTGTAGGCATCAGAAGGACTGGATATTCAAAACATTTTAATTTTGTTGCATGCAAATTTGAAGTTATTGCTTATGCACCTCTAATAAGTTATTTTTGCAGATTTAAATAAATGATATTACCTGGTGGTGGCAAGGCATATACGCCTTTGTTAAGCTCTGTAGGTTCTCCCACACCTCCTTCATTTACAGCTCTGATTCTGAAGAAGTACTTGCCTCGCTCCTGCAGGCCTCCCACAGTGTAATTGGTGCTGGTAATGGGTATCTTACTGCACTTTGTCCATTCTTTAGCATCTTCAGGCCTAATTTCCAAGATATATCCCTGAGGCTCATCGCCCGATTCTGGTTTAACCCAGGTTAGGGAGATGCTCGAATTGGTAGAATCTGTCACCTTAATATCCTTCACCTTTCCTGGGGCACCTGAGTGACAAAATCAAACTAATTATCTGTCGTTACTTTGGAATAATTCAACCTGAAAGCAAACAATGTATTTTAAGTAACTATGTAGGCATAACCAATAACAATTCATAAAAACATTTTCAAGATTAATACTGTTCAGTTGCCCAGAGAAATCAGTTAATAAAGGAAACAGCAAACATACACCTAACAATTATGATTGCTTTGAAGTATTAAATCATGGATGGCTGTGTGATGATAATCTGTAACTTGAGGGACCCAAAATCTGAATTATGTTTTCCAGCTGAAAATCTACTGGGAAACTACTGCAAAACATTGACCTAGCAAGTTACAAATGTATATTAGACCCACCCTGCATGGCTACGAGGAAATTACTGCTTGTTATGAGGAAGACAATTATTGGATTTGCATGTGCCTGACATCAAAGTGATGTTCGGATGCCTTTAGTAATGCTGAAGATCCATTGCCCAGTCAAGATATATAAAAAGGTTCTCCGCCCTGAACCTAGTCAACTTCAGCACTGATTTTCAATTCTCACTGTACAATTTACTTTGTTCTAAACTATTTAATTGGTTTGTAACTAAATTGGAATTAGGTTAATGAAAAATTTATTCGAAGCAAGGGGATTGCAACATGTGCTAACTGTGTTGGATTAGAATTATTAAAATAATATTCGATTAATAATTCACAAAACATGGTTAAGTCCTCCAATGGAAATTTGAGAACTTTAAAAAATCTAGTGACTGAGGAAATTGTTTGTACTTTTTGTCAAACATTATCGATTCACTGGTTACTTGGCATGCTTGTGAGGAGAGAAAGAAGTCGTCAAAAATGATCTGTAAGCAAGGTACGGAGATTGTTAATTTCAGACTGGCACTATTAGCGAGAAAAGAAAGGCTGTACGAGACAGGTTAGGATCTTGTTACTCACGGATAGGATCTTTAGCCACCACTGAGTTGGATGCAGTGCTAGGCTGACCAATTCCTGCACGATTAATTGCTGTAACACGGAACTCATACTCCATATCTTCCAATAATCCATCAGCAGTAAACTTTGTGTCTGGATGAAAAGTATATATACATTTACCAAGTTAGATTGCTGTTTACACAATTCTGATAATAAAGTGCAGCTCAGCTACTTTACCAGTACTGGAAATACATTATCCAGTTCAAATATATACCTGGATTCTAGCCTCAGCACCAGGATTATAACTTCAGCCAAATCGTCAATTCTCACCGCGTAATTTGCTATGATTCAGACAATTTCGCTGATTTAAACATGAGTTGTTCAGTTAATTGAAAACTATGCATAAAACCAATGAAATGAATTGTATGTAATGTAAATATACTGTTGGATTATTACTCCACAGACCTATTCAAATAATTCAGAGAAATCATTGGTTCCCAATCATGAATCATGAATAAGCAGATATTTGGTGATCATGAAAAGAAAGTCTGCTGTGACTCCCATGCATTGAGAAAACAATGATAAATTCATTCTATCCATGGTATTTGCCCGTCATTGGGCAACAGGTCTGTCACGTTCCTTGGTTCCTTATCTCAATTTGTGCATCTAGTCAGCACAGCACCATTACAGCCAGAGAAACAAAGCTGCCTTTGGTGTGTTGCTCAGGGGTGTCAAGACAAAATGAAAGAGACCAGGGTTTTTAACAGGTAAGCGAAGGAAGGGGAAGCAAGAACCTTGAAGCTACATTTCATAACCACAACATAAATCCGCTGACACTCATGTTTCACCATTGAGGTAATTGGGAGAGGAAACACCAGTCTATCTATCCCATGTTATATACCCAATGTTTTAAACTCTCACCCCAAAATAGGCAGAATCCTGAAGGAACATCTTTATTCAATGTTTTTTATGTAATATGTTTGCTTTGAAAGTGATCTAGGAACTGAGCTATTAATTTTTCCACCAAAATTGACTAATTTTCTTCTGTGGCAAAGGGCACATTTTCAACAATATTCCAAAATAAATACATAAAGCAGCCAGAAATGAACCTTGAATTGGCTCCTTAGTGGCAGGAATCCAATGATTACTGCCTTTCTTCCTTCTTTCTACAATATACCCAAGCACTGGGGCACCTCCATCCTGCACTGGTGGTGTCCATGTAATGGTGATGGCATCCTTGGTAACATCCGTGACCTGGGGTTGCGATGGCATGTCAGGTGACTCTGAGAATATAATGGAAAAACATAATTTTTTCATAAATCTCTGTAGGTTTAACAAGGTAATGGTGTTACACAATTTTATGGTGAAAAGGGGACCTGAATGATAAAAAATGGTTTCAAAAAATGACAAGGGAAAATTGAATTAAAATTTGTTGTAAGCAATGAACATTCAAATCCTCATTACTTTGAGCACATTCCTCTAATTTTACCTCATCTTATTTTAATTTTTCTTTAATTATATATTTAGCAATGCAACCTTTGCAACTAATATATAAATTCGTAAGCTCTGAACCAGGCTCATTTTAGGCTTAGCAGAGCAAATATATGTTGAGTGAAGAGGAGGATGACTCTAATTTTATTTTGCATGGACATTTCTGCCAGCTAATATTCAGCTATTGTAGAAAAATATTAAAACGTGGTTAATCAGTTAAGACCTTCCAAGCATATACTGCTTTACTAGGAAAACATCCTGAAGTTTTGGTGAATTTACATTGTTGTTTTAATATGCAAAAGGACAGGAAACTGGGACACATTTTTTCATACTACTACTGTATTTTGATATTTATGGCTGTTCACACATTAGCGGCATGTAGTATTTTGATGCGAACATATATCAAATATTGCCCAAGTGAAAACTTCAGTGGACAATCAATTCAAACTGAAAAAATAATTTTGACTACTGCATTCCAGTGATATTGTCAAGTGTGATTAGTTTATGATCAGAATAGTAATTTAATTAAACATGAAGATTTAAATAGTTGTGTGGAATGAGATACTGATGGATAAATTCAGGCAATAGTTTCGCGGATTAAATTTTTCATAAGATTTCATATATGTAATTGTGTAGCAAAATATTAGATACGTTAATAAGGAGAATGCAAAATTGATGAGAAATCAGAGGAATAGACTTTCTCCTGAAATCATGAACTGCATCAGGGATATGGATATGTAGATTTGTCATTATATATTTAATGTTGGATTAAATGTAAATTCCCCCATGTGCCGTTGAGTAATAACAACAAATAATGGGTTTGGGATTTACTTAACAATTTCATATAGAGTGACATTTGCCCCATTAGTTCATTTAATCCTAGTTTCATGCTTATTTCCATGATTTCAACTTCTACAATCTGTATTGTATTAATATTTGCAGATGGCAAACTAAATGCGTACTTACCAATTGGTTCACCAGCAAAGACCTCATCAGAATCTAGGGGATCACTCATTCCTTCAGAATTTACTGCTCGGATTCGGTACTGGTATGCCTTTCCTTCATCAACCTTATTTGTGGAGAAGTTTGTGGTGTTGCCATCAACCTCACCAACCTTGATCCATGATTTCTTTCCAACAAGTTTCCTTTCAATGATAAAGCTTGTCACTGGTTTGCCCCCATTATCACGTGGTGCCTTCCATTTCATTGAAATACACTTCCCAGTGTGTTCCAGGAATTCCACTGTTCCATGGGGAGGTTTAGGTCTATCTGTATGAAATAAATGGGAAAGCAGGGTGATTTTTAAGGCAATAAGAAATAAATCTTAAGCGCAACATGTTGTTATGCTGTTGGAAGATTGCATACATTTGATTGTGAAGCTCAGATAGTTCCTACTATTGTTTGTTTTTTTCCAGGATCTCAGCATCCAAAATTGAGCCAAACAACTGTTGGTGGTGAACTGTTTTATTGAAATAATGCAGTGTTTCTAGTGAAAGGATAACATGACTGTTGGGAAGGATGTCGATATATGTCGGTAAAAGAGAAAAAAAGAGGGAATAAAAGGTAATTACATTAGTGTTTCTTTGACTTACCAATGACATTTAGCTGCAGATTAGCTGAAGCAGAGCCACAATCACTCTTAAGTTTTAATGTGACAATTCCACTGTCCTCCCTTACACAATTGTTTAGTACTAATACAGTCTGTGTAGCACTCTTCTCTATCTGTGTTCTAATATCTTCAATAACCTCAATACCATCTTTGCTCCATGTAATTTTGGGAATAGGTTTCCCTTTAAAAGGGATCTTAATTGTTGCTGTGTGCCCTGCTTTTACAGTGATTGGATCCTTGGCCAATGCTGCAAGGATATCAGCATCAATAATGGGTGGATCTGCAAAAAAGGAAAAAAAAGAACAAATAAATATTTCAAGTTGCAAAGATGTAGTTTTATTACATCAAGAGATCATCGTGGTAACTAATCAACTATCTGACAGTGAGTTTTTTTCTTCTGGCTAAAATGGCAAGATATCTAAGCCATAATTTCATTCAATTTATCAGTTTGAGTACAAGGAAAGAAATATAATGTATAAGGGAACATTGGGCAGAAAGGGCTACCAATATGGGAATGGCTCTTTAAATTCAATTTTGGCCAATCAGTTTTCACAACATTTTACAAAGAAAATGTGGAATTAGATAGACAGATTTTATATCAAATAATCCCCAGGCAAAAAAACATTAAAATTTGCCTGCACATGTTCTACATCATTGTTTTTTTTTTTGTTGCATTTTATTGAAATAAGTACATTCTAACACGAATGTGGCCTCTTTTGTCTCTTTTGAATGTTCTGATGAAGGGTCTCCAATCTGAAACGTTGTGAAACAAGGAATTTCTGATGCTGGAATCTAGAGGAAAACGCAAAGGGCTGGTGTACCTCAGCGGGTCAGGTAGCTTTTCTGAAGGACATTGTCAGATGATGTTTTAGGCTGGGACCCTTCTTCAGACTGTCATAGGTGGATACAGGTGAAAGAGATATTGATTGGATGAACGGATAAAGGCATGTGGTAAAAAAGTAGACAAAAGGATAAAATGATAAGTGGAGAAAAGGAGTAAAATGTGTTGCTCGAGGAAGGGATATAGGTGGAAGGATCTGGGGATGAAGGGAGGAGAAATCAGTATTATGGGAGAACATTGTCTCTGCTCCTCTTCCCATAGATGCGACCTGCCCTGTTGAATGTTTCCAGCATTTTCTGTTTTAGTTCTAACTTTAATGACCTGATTAACATTCAATATTCAATACCTGCAATTGAGAGTGTGGCCTCACTCTCTGCTCCTTTTGCTTTGAATGTGTATTTTCCTTCGCTATCATCATCCACATTATTTATAATCAATTTATGCACTGCTCCTTGCTTTACAATCTGTATGTTTTTTGTGTCCGTTATCTGAGCACAACAAAAAATATAATTAGGGACAGGATTTAATCCACGATTTAAAAAAATAATGAGATAACGAGTTATCCTGAAAAAACCCAATAACGATCAGTTATGTGTACTAAAAGAACTGGAATAAAACAAAGATAGAAGACAAATATAGAAGGCATTCACCTACTTTATAAATTTACTTTCTTATATTTTTGTCATTTCTATAGTATCAACCATGTGTAGTGAAGAATGGCATGCTAAATGAATTACGATGGTGCAACTAGATTAAGGGGATTAAATTTCAAAGGCATTATATATTTTTTTTAAACAGTTATTTCAGCAATATGACTGGTACCTTGAGTGAGATTGGGCAGATGGGGGTCAGAAAAAAAAAAAGATAGTTCAATGGATTGATTGGAAATAAATTGTAGGAGATGGTTCAGCTGGGATGCTATATATATAGAATATATCATGATATAGGAAAGTTAAAGTGCCAATGACATTGGTAAAGACTTCATACAGTTCTGAATGAAATGCAGAAAATAAGATAAGTATGGGAAGAAACGGCATGAGGGCAATATGGAACATTCTGACCAGCTACATGCTACATACATACTAGTCTTCTTGCTACATACAAGTGCATTCAGAAAGTATTCAGACCCCTTCACATTTTCCACATTTTGTTACTTTACAGCCTTATTTTAAAATGGATTAAATTATTATTTTTTTTTATCATCAATCTGCACAAAATACCCCAGAATGAAGAAGCAAAAACAGGTGTTTAGAAATTTTTGAAAAGTAATTGAAAAGAAATGACTGAAATATCACATTTACGTAAGTATTCCGGCCCTTTGCCAAGATACTCAAAATTGAGCTTCAGGCCATCCTGTTTCCATTGATTATCCTTAAGATGTTTCTACAACTTGATTGGAGTCCACCAGTGGTAAATTAAATTGATTGCACATGATTTGGAAAGGCACACACCTGTCCGTATAAGGTGCCACAGTTGACAGTGCATGTCAGAGCAAAAACTAAGCCATGAAGACAAAGGAGTTGGCCGTTGACCTCCAAGACAGGATTGTGTCGAGATACAGATCTGGGGAAGGGTATAAAACAATTTCTGCAGTATTGCAGGTCCCGAAGAGCACAGTGGCACCATCATTCTTAAATGGAAGAACTTTGGAACCACCAGGACTCTTCATAGAGCAGGCCGCCCGGCCAAACTGAGCAATCGGGGGAGAAGAGCCTTGGTCAGGGAGGTGACCAAGAACCCGATAGTCACTCTGACAGAGCTCCAGAGTTCCTCTGTGGAGATGGGAGAACCTTCCAGAAGGTCATCTATATCTGCAGCACTTCACCAATCAGGCCTTTATGGTAGAGTGGCCTGATGGAAGCCACTCTTCAGTAAAAGGCACATGACAGCCCGCTTGGAGTTTGCCAAAAAGCATGAGAAACAAGATTCTCTGGTCTGATGAAACCAAGTTTGAACTCTTTGGCCTGAATGCCAAGCGTCATGTCTGGAGAAACCAGGCACCGCTCATCACCTGGCCAATACCATGTCTACGGTGAAGCATGGTGGTTGCAGCATCATGCTGTTGGGATGTTTTTCAGCGGCAGGAACTGGGAGACTAGTCAGAATGAAGGGAAAGATGAACGGAGCAAAGTACAGAGAGATCCTTGATGAAAACCTGCTCCAGAGCGTTCTGGACCACAGACTGGGGCCGAGGTTCATCTTCCAACAGGACAACGACCCTAAACACACAGCCAAGACAATGCAGGAGTGGCTTCGTGACAAGTCTGTGAATGTCCTTGAATGGCCCAGCCAGAGCCCAAACCTCTGTCGATCGAACTTCTCTGGAGGGACCTGAAAATAGCTGTGCATTGACGTTCCCCATCCAACCTGACAGAGCTTGAGAGGATCTGCAGAGAAGAATGGAAGCAATTACCCAAATACAGGTGCCAAGCTTGTAGCGTCATACCCAAGAATACTTGAGGCTGTAATCGCTGCCAAAGGTGCCTCAACAAAGTACGGAGTAAAGTGTCTGAATACTGATGTAAATGTGATATTTCAGTTATTTATTTTTAATTACTTTGCAAAAAAATGTAAACACCTGTTAATCTAATCCTTTAGAATAAGGCTGTAATGGAACAAAATGTGGAAAAAATGAAAGGGTCTGAATACTTTCTGAATGCACTGTTTTTGCATGAATGTACATTTCTTCATTGTGACTGAAATTTCCTGCAAATATAAAGATCGGGATCCCTGTAGAAGTATTGAAATCTCTCTGAGTAATGTTACATTTCTACCTTGAACCAGGGAAGTATGAAACAACTTACATTATAAATGGCTTTTATGTGAGTAGGATAATAATTCAACACTCACTTCTCAATAAAAAGACAACCAACAGGACCATCATGAAAAGGACTCTAGCATTCTCCAAATAAATTGAATCTCAAGGACTAAGAACAAATAAATTGTTTCATATGCATAACTCACATCACCCCCAGCACAAAAACAATCATCACAACAGACCTAG
This sequence comes from Leucoraja erinaceus, assembly GCF_028641065.1. Lineage (NCBI taxonomy): Eukaryota > Metazoa > Chordata > Chondrichthyes > Rajiformes > Rajidae > Leucoraja > Leucoraja erinaceus. The sequence goes on along the minus strand of NC_073394.1, from coordinate 25,702,632 downwards.
ATGCAAACATGCACCCATTTAATATTTGTTCAAAGACTTCATGAAATATGTAAATGAATGCAATCTTGATAACAGAATAAATAAAAGAAAATACACGTGGTATATTCCAGCATTAAAACAAAACATACTTCTGGATGGGATTTAGTCAATAGATATTATCGGTGAAATAGAGACGTTAGAAATTTGGAAGGCAATCTGTTGAAAAGTAAGGGGAGTAAAAGAGAAAGTCTTTGTGATTGTACAACCTTATAGAATAATGGGAGAAGACCTCACTGATAGTGATAGGGACTGAGAAAATAAATTGAGAGACTTTTTCTCCTGGCTGGACTAAGAATAGGACTAAGAATAGTCTCCAAATAAGGGATCAGCTATTTTGGAAGTGCCGGAGACCAGAGTCCGATCCCAACTACGGGTGCTCTCTGTATGGAGTTTGTACGTTTTCCCCATGACTGCATGGGTTTTTCCTAGATCTTCGGTTTCCTCCCACACTCCAAAGACGTACTCCAAACTCGGTGGGCCAAAGGGCCTGTTTCCACGCTGTATCTCTAAACTAAACTAAACTAAACTAAAGAGACGTGAAATCCCAGAATTATCCACCCCTGTGGACTTTGTTTATGAGTGATGGACTTTGGCCTCAAAGCACATCAATGGTTATGGGTAGACAAAAATGCTGGAGGAACTCAGCGGGTGAGGCAGCATCCATGAAGAAAAGGATTAGGTGACATTTCGGGTCATTGAAACTGACATCAAGGATGTCAAAGAACAGGCTCAAATGGTCTACGCTCATATGGTCTAGGCTCTTATGGTCTAGTCCTGCTTCTTCTTTTTATGTTGCAATGAATTTTAACATTTGATGTCCATTTAATACACTTCATTCTGGTTAAATTCCATCTTCAATTTGCTGAGCATGCGCCACAGGGTGGTGTTCTACAACAAGGATGTGTTGGAATAAATGGGAGGATTGAGAGGAGAATCTTCACCCAATCACAGTATATTGCTATCATTCAAACACCATAAAAAATCCAGTGCCAGGTATATCGGGTGGCGCCACTAGCAATAGTCTGTCCTTTCGACTTTTTGTTACTTTTAGTATGTGTTAAAAGTATGTTTTAGTGTTCCTTGGTTTGTTTTATGTGAGGGTGAGGGGGTTGGGGGGGGAACTTATTTTTCAATCTCTCACCTCGACGGAGAAACAATTTTTTTCCATATTGTATCTCTGTCCCCACTGCAGCCTAACATCATGGAGTTGGCGACCTTTCCTGGAGACCGGCCCGGCGCTCCAAGCCGCGGGAGTATGCGGGACTTTAACATTGCGGAGCTTGCGATCCCTTTGCCGTGGATCGAAGCTCCAACCACGGGGCCTGTGGACTTAAACATCGTGAAGCCCACGGTCTCTGGTAAGAAGAGGCCGATTCAGGAGCTTCATGCCGCGGAGAGTGTTTCAACCACCCCGACGCAGGAGTTTCGATCACACTGACACGAGGGCTTCGATCATCGGCTGCGGGGGGGGCTTTGATCGCCCAACTGCGAATGGTTTGACTGCCCCGACCTCGGGAGAACAAAGAGGAAGAAGATTGAATTTTATTGCCTTCATCACAGTGAAGAATGTGGAATGCACTGTGGTGGATGTTTATGTTAACTTTTATGTGGTTGTGTGTCTTGTTGCTTTTCACTTAGTATAGCTGTATGGTAATTCAAATGTCACTGTACCTCAATTGGTACAGTTGACAATAAACTGACCTTGAAACCTATATCTCTATTCCAAATCATTACTGAAAGTCATCATAAATACTTGCATTCTAATAAAAACATACCTCTTTTCCATCCTTTAGCCACACTCCTTCAACTTTCTCATCATTCAATACCACACAGAACTCTGCAGGTTGGCCTGACTGAGCATGAGTATCGGTCATTCCACTCTTTACTGTGGCAAAACGATCTGAAAATGTGTGAAGATTAAACAAAGAGGAAGAAAGTAAATCTTGAGACTGCCGTTAATGACCCTTTAAAATATCCCAACACATTACAGAAAGGTACTTCAAATGTATAATCATCGTTGTAATGCAAGAAATGGACTAAACAATCTTCATATAGCAAAGATAGACACAAAAATCTGGAGTAACTCAGCAGGACAGGCAGCATCTCTGGAGAGAAAGAATGGGTGATGGAGAGTATGGACGTACATTCAAGGGATAGAAAATACATATTACAAAGTTATAATCATGTATTTTCTATCCCTTGAATGTACGTCCATACTCTCTTAATCAAAGAAATTAAGTGTGTCTGATTATGTACTCTTACACATTCCAATTTCATATATTAATCTCCACCAAATCATACAAACCATATACTCCCATTATGCACTCATAAACATATTTATTTAGACAGTGGGCAGGTGCTATAGACCTGCACGGGAAGGTAGACCCTCCAGCCCCCACGAGTCTCGGGCAGATGGGACTCGTCAGCCTGGGAAGGCATTCCATCTAGGAGAGGGAAAACTCTGATTTAAAACCTCCACTGCCTTGTGGCCATATCCAGTCATGGAAAAGGCTCCAGGAGTAAACCTCAAGAAAATCCGGAGTTGGAGCTCCTGAGGTAGTTCGTCGTTGTCTACAACCTCGCTCTGGCAGCTCCTGCGACGGTGCTGGTGCCAAACTGTAACGGCCCAGCGACGTGGAGAGGGGGGACGTGCTGCATGGGCAACAGCCTGTCCTCCATATGACATCGCCCAGGCTTGCATCCGACCAGGATGCATCACCCATGGTCAGTCATGACCGAGCGGGGCCTACTGAAACATATTTATTGTGCATCTACTGACACAATCTTTCATATTCTCCTACTCCTTTTTAATTATACAGTTTAATACTTGCCCAGCCACACATCCTAATATAAAATACCATCCTAATTGTATATTCTTCCCTCAAATGCCTCATATTCTAACAACCAAGGCTATCTCAATCATAGTCTTCTCAACCATGCATTTTAGCCAGCCTCAATCCCATATGCAATCTTTTGAGCGTAAAAATCACATTAACTGCTTCACATATCTTCTTCAGCTCACACCTGCTTACGTGCAAGAGCCTATATCTCATGCATTTACTTGTATAATACTGCTGATTTGCTAATTTTACTGCTTATTTACTCTTCATTTTCTTTTACCATAACAATGCATGTTATTACAATGTATATAACAATGTCTTATTGTCTCAAAAAAAAAATCAAATTCCAATTGATTTAATTAATTGGGTTCATATGAAAAGGATTGTCACTCCAAAATGTTCATACCAAATAAGAATTCAAGCAATGGAAAGTAGAGATTAAAATGATAAATTTAGAAAGAGAAAAAGAGGGAAATTTTTACCCAAAGAATAAACGAGTTATTAAATAAATTACAAGAATTACATTGTGACAATTGACATAGACATGACATAATGAGAAGTGATAAACAAATGGAAACAATTTTATTCTTTTAAACAGATAATTAATTTGTAGAAAACAGGATTATGATGAAAATGTAGGTTGGTGAATTTAGTTTATTACAAAAGGCAGGCTCGTTGAATATGACACCATTTTTCTTCCGTAAAATGTTTTCTCCTTACCTACAACATTCAATGTAGACGAACAGGTGTACTCTCGTCCATCACTGTCTTGTGTAGCAACAACTGTGTATTCTCCACCATCATCGAGCTCAGCATCATCAATAATCAATTCCACACGTCTTCCATCCTGCATCATGTTATACTTTGGGGATCGAGTGATTACCTTGCCATTCTTTAACCACTTGATTCGAACATTCTTAGAGCTCAGTTCACACTCCAAACGAGCTTTACCTTTCTCCTTTACACATACATTTTTTAAGGCATTTGGGAACTGAATAGGGAGACCTGGGAAAGTAAAAGAATATTAACTCAATAATAGTGTGGTTAATTCCAAGTTCTACCATGGCAAGAGCCAACTACGTGAATAGAGGAAGTGTTACAAGAATGTTCTCAAAATCTCCTTGAAAAATGTGTTATCCCCACTGATTTCTGGGAATCCAAATCCCATAAAAATAGAGCAGCATTTTGGGGATTTATTTTAGTACCTGGTGTTCGTTCATCAAGAACACACAGAAGTGAGTGTGACCAATGAAAGGGTACATCACCTCTCAAACAACCCACTCATCTATGCTATCAAGCATCCTATCAAGCATCTCCCCAATCTGTGTCATACTCAATTAATCTCATGTTGGCTTCATCAGCCACTTCTGAGCTCACAGAATGGGAATGGAAACATCATCCTCAACATTAAGTAACTCCCTAAGAAGTAGACAGTTTAACCTACAAAACCTACACGTCTTTGGATATGTTTCCAGTGTATGCAATGTAACCCAGAAAATCTTTTGAGTACAAGAATATTGAGTCACTTGATAGCATTTGTCTGGGTCAGGACTATGGTAGCAGTGCATTTTCTGAATTGTATAGACACCACACACACCTGATCTATGTGCATATCAAATTGTGCGACTGACTTCAAGGGATGCACTTTCTAACCTTACCAATGCTTACCTTTCTATCAGAGGCACTATGTAGCAAACCAGTGACTGTTTTCGAGATACACACATTTATTGATGAAACAGATTTTTGAAAAGCACCTGCAAGGCTTCTTTTAACATCAAGAACTTTTATGAGCAATACTTGGATGCATTCATGCTTCTTTAAACACTAAATAATAATAAAGCTGAAGGACCTAGCAGAGTGTTACCATGAAAACACCCGATTCTGAGTGCAGCTCACAGCAGGAAGATTTTGGAAGTCATTCCTTCATGTCAGTGATGACAGGTCCGACCATTTACGATGACCACTGGGTGGCGCCAGCGATGGCTGCCTCGCCAACAGTCTGTCTGTCCCTTCCTTCTTTGTAGTTTTATAGTATGTTAAATGTATGTTTTAGTAACCTTAGCTTTTTTTATGTGGGGCCGAGGGGGGGAGTTGGGGGAAACTTTTTTTAATTTCTTACCTCAACAGAGATGCGTTTTTTTTCCGTATTTTACGTTTTTTTAAGCCACCTCCATCGTGCCAGTGCCAAAAACACTCCACTGCGGCAAGCCTCAACGACTTCCGCCCAGTTGCACTTACCCCCATCATCACCAAGTGCTTCGAGAGGCTGGTCCTGGCACACCTCAAAAGCTGCCTACCCCCCACACTGGATCCCTATCAGTTTGCCTACCGCAAGAACAGGAGTACGGAGGATGCCATCTCAACTGCACTTCACTCCGCCCTCTCCCACCTCGACAACAGAGACACTTATGTAAGAATGCTGTTCATCGATTACAGCTCAGCATTCAACACCATTATTCCATCAAAACTGATCGCCAAACTCGGTAACCTGGGCATCGACCCCTCCCTCTGCAACTGGATACTGGACTTTCTAACCAACAGACCCCAGTCTGTGAGGTTAGACAAGCACACCTCTTCAACCCTCACCCTGAACACCGGCGTTCCTCAGGGCTGTATGCTGAGCCCCCTCCTCTACTCCCTCTTCACCTATGACTGCACACCTGTACATGGTACTAACACCATAATCAAGTATGCAGATGATACAACGGTGATTGGCTTCATCAGCAACAACGATGAGCTGGCCTACAGGGAGGAGGTCCAGCACTTAGCAGCATGGTGCGCTGACAACAACCTGGCCCTTAACTCCAAGAAGACCAAGGAGCTCATTGTAGACTTCAGGAAGTCCAGAGGCGGCACGCACACCCCCATCCACATTAACGGGACGGAGGTGGAACGTGTTTCTAGCTTCAGGTTCCTGGGAGTCAACATCTCCGATGACCTCTCTTGGACCCACAATACCTCTACTCTGATCAAGAAGGCTCATCAGCGTCTCTTCTTCCTGAGGAGACTGAAGAAGGTCCATCTGTCTCCTCAGATCCTGGTGAACTTCTACCGCTGCACCATCGAGAGCATCCTTACCAACTGCATCACAGTATGGTATGGCAACTGCTCTGTCTCCGACCGGAAGGCATTGCAGAGGGTGGTGAAAATTGCCCAACGCATCACCGGTCCCACGCTCCCCTCCATTGAGTCTGTCCAAAGCAAGCGCTGTCTGCGGAGGGCGCTCAGCATCGCCAAGGACTGCTCTCACCCCAACCATGGACTGTTTACCCTCCTACCATCCGGGAGGCGCTACAGGTCTCTCCGTTGCCGAACCAGCAGGTCGAGGAACAGCTTCTTTCCGGCGGCTGTCACTCTACTAAACAACGTACCTCGGTGACTGCCAATCACCCCCCCCCCCGGACACTTATTATTTTTTTTTTTTTCAAATCGTTTGCTATGTCGCTCTTCAAGGGAGATGCTAAATGCATTTCGTTGTCTCTGTACTGTACACTGACAATGACAATTAAAATTGAATCTGAATCTGAATCTGAATCTGAGGACAGTAAGAACACTCAATTCACTCAATGCAAACTTTCGATCATTTGTTCCTTGCGCCCGCTGAAATCTCCAGCGCGGTCGAGATAAGGGGGTTCTAAAATTGCATTCTCTCGTTTGAAGACATTTTCTCTACTCTCCTAGAAGCAACGAGCCATGGCTTTACCAGTGGGTGTCTGTCTAACTGAAACCTCTCTTTCGCCATCTCTCACCGTCTCCCCCTGTCTCCCATCTACCCCCTCTCTCTCTCGCTGTTACACCCCACTCTCCCCCATTACCAGGCTCCCCGTTCGCTTTTTTTATTCTCGAATGACCTTTGAAAAATTCCATGATTCCTTGCGTTTTTTGGAAAACTGAACTGGCTTATTGTAATCTTGTATTGTCTTTCCACTAATTGGTTAGCACGTAACAAAAGCTTTTCACTGTACCTCGTTAAGGTGACAATAAACTAAACTAAATACTGATGGTCCTGCAAAGAAAACTAAGGATCCAGGACCTGAACAGAACAGGTCGAGGAACAGCTTCTTTCCGGTGGCTGTCACTCTACTAAACAACGTACCTCGGTGACTCCACCCCCCCCCCCCCCCCCCCACCCCCCCCCCCCCCCCCCCCCCCCCCCCCCCCCCTGGACACTTTTTTTTTATTCAAATCGTTTGCTATGTCGCTCTTCAAGGGAGATGCCAAATGCATTTCGTTGTCTCTGTACTGTACACTGACAATGACAATTAAAATTGAATCTGAATCTGAATCTGAATCTTTTTTCTCCGTCCGCACTGCGGCCTAACATCGAGGAGTTAGCGGCCTCTGCTGGAGACCGACTTCGGGAGCTCCAACTGCGGGAACCGGCGGACAACATTGCAGAGCTCCCTATCCTTGTTGTAGATCGACTTCAGAGCTCCTACCACGGGAGCCCAGGGACTTTAACCTCGTGGAGCACGTGGCTCTGGTTAGAGACCAACTTTGGTAGCTCCAAGCTGTAGGAGCTTCGGCCGCCCCGACGCGGGGGCTTCGACCGCCGGCTGCTGGAGCTTTGATCGCCCCAACTGCGGATGGTTCGACTGCCCCGATCGTGGGAGAATAAGGAGGAAGAAGATGGACTTTATTGCCTTCCATCACAGTGCGAAATGTGGGGAATTTGCTTTGGTGGATTTTTATGTTAACTTTTATGTAGTTGTGTGTCTTGTTGCTTTTTTTTAGTATGGCTGTACGGTAATTCGAGTTTCACTCTACCTTAATTGGTACATGTGACAATAAGCTGACCTTTGAACATGTCAGTCTAACTAATCTGTCATTATAGTTCAACAATAGCTAATTAAAACTTCCAGTGTCTATCAGTGCTGTCATGTACGCTTTAGTCAACCCAAAAGTGCATGGTTATGTTTCTATACCACGAAGCTCTTAGAGACATCTAACAAATGGAACTCTCTTGGGAATCTCTTGTTTCTTAAGCTTTTAAAGGTAGACCTCATAATATATCTATGAACACTTTAATAAACACTGGAAAAGCTGAAGAACGTTTTCAGGACATCACTATTGAGCACATGACACTGGTTCCATCAACCTAAATGCTCAATCTATGTGAGCCATACTGTTTCTCTGGTGTTATCCTTACATAAACTTACACTAATAAAACACATCTTCAGGAACCTGACTTCATGAGATGAATATGCAACCACAATACTGTGCCATATGCTCTCTTGCACTGTGTCAAATCACATGCAGAAATGTGTGTATTTGTATGATTCTGATGATGACAGGGTGAACTAGTGTGCATAAAGATGCATATTGCAAAGATGCATATTGCACAAGGCAATCAGTATCGCTGCACATAACCAAAATTCATTTCTATGTGCTGCAAACTTCAAAAATTTACTTCCGTCTCACCTTGCTCCTGAATATATGGATACCCACTTACAAGTAAACTCGTTAGTAAATTACAGCTTGGTTCCCTCAAAGTTTGTGATATCCTCCAGTCTTTGGAAAATCATTGCATTGTTCTTACCTACTCAACTGCAGGTTCTGCACAAGCAGCAATTCATCATAAAATTAGTTTTGAGTCTGTATTTTGTTGAATGTATTATTCGCCTGCGCGCAGTAAAGAAAAACTTTGGAACTGCGCATTAAATGCATTATGTTAATGTTTTACAAGATCAAACCATACATTGTCTTCAAAGCAACTGCAACCTCAATGGCAACATTAGTAACCAGGAATCTGGGGCCTGCTCCTTGCACACCAGCAGTTTTGTCTACAGCAGATCTTGAAGTGTCGCTGCTCCAAAACAACTTCTGACAGTGATATGAGTAACTGATTAGGTCTTCTTGAAGAGCTGAAGTTATCTTGTCAATCAGCAAGGATCAGTTCTCTAGGTGCATGGTACAGGTGCACAACCTTTTATCCGAAAGCCTTGGGACCAGACACTTGTCGGATTTCGGACATTTTCGGATTTCAGAATGGAAGATTTTTAGCGTAGATTAGGTAGGTAGCGCGGGCGGCTTGAAAAGTCTGGAGCAGCTGCCTCCTCCCCGGAGACCGGGAGAATCATTGCATAAATGTTAGTCAGTTAGTTTGGAGGGATTTTATGTGGTGGTGGTGGTGTAGGGGTGAAGGGGGAAACTTTAATTCTTAGTCCCCTACCTGGTCGGCGACTCCCAACCTCGCGGAGCTGGGGGCTCCGTCCGGCCGCGGGCGACGCCGGTTGTAGCTCCGACCCCGGCAACTCTACCCCTGGCTGCGCGGCTCCAAATCCAGCGACGCTCCGCGATGTTGTGTGTCGGCGGCCACAGCGCTCCGGAGCTTGCCGCACGGTGACCCGGTAAGGCATTGCCCGCACCCCGCTGGTGCGGAGCTGGGGCGTCAGGCCGCGGGCGGCGCTGGATTTGGAGCGGCTCGCAGCCAGGGGTAGAGTTGCCGGGGTCGGAGCTACAACTGGCGCCGCCCGCGGCCCCACCGGCCACAGCGCTGCGGAGCTTACTGCACAGCGACCCGGTAAGGCATTGACCGCTCCCCGCCTCTCCGACCAGGTAGGGGACTAAGAATTAAAGTTTACCCCTTCACCCCCCCCCCTTCACATAAAAGCCCTCCAAACTAACTGACTAACATTTAAGCAATGATTTACAGATGTTTAAGCGTCTCCCGGTCTCCGGGGAGGAGGCAGCCGCTACAGTAGTACAGACCTGGGTTGACCGTGGGTCGTTTTGGGTCAAGTTTGGCGCCAAACGCGAGCTTTGGTGCGCAGACGACATCTGGAAAAAATGGCCGGTTTTCGGAGCTTTTCGGTTTCTGGAACACCGGATAAAAGGTTGTGCACCTGTATTATAATTAAATGCTTCCTGCAACATCGTCAAGACATCAATAAACTTTATGCTGAGCAGAACTGAAAACTAGTCAAGTAATCAGCGATGTGTTCACAGGCCAGCTTTGTGTAACACGTTAATGCAGAAGTAATTAACCCTTGCTTGTTTGTGCACATTGATCATAATGCAAACAGCTCTAATGTAAACTGCATGAACTTGTACATCCATATATTTGTGCTGGGTGAAGCTGCTTTGAGATCCTGCTCCTGCGAGTCCATTCACATTAATGAAGATTTCACAGTTAAAATAACATTTTTTTAAAAATCACAATTTCCCAATATTTTTTGTTTGTAGGCTTGACTGATTGGGTCACTTTCACTCAGAATATTACCCTTACTGAACCAAACTGTTGGACAACTGGACAACCAAGCAATGTGTGTGTGCACTAAGCATAGCTCATCGAAATCTGGGTAATTCACTATCAGAGAATTATATTGTATAAATCCAAACTTAACCTGTTACAAATAACAGTCTGATTTGATCATTTTCAGTAGATTTGGACATCAAAACCTGTATCACTTAGTACCCCCATTACAGAGGGGACAGGGAAATACCTGCAGCAAGTACTTTCTCTCACAGGTCCTCCATCTCTTCTCTTTGATCACTAAAGAATAAGACTTACGGTCAATCTGCAGTTCAGATGTAGAGATTTGATCTCCCGCAGTAAAGCTGTATTCACCAACATCACATGGTCGAACATCTTTGATTTTCAAGGTGTGTGTCAGGCCATCCGCTGACACAATGATATCGTGTTTGTCATCTCGCTTCACCTCCATACCTCGGAACCTCCAGCAGACATTTGGCACATTTTTACTGAGACTGCACTCAAAAGTTCCTGTTTGTCTCTCCACCACCTTTAGAGGTTTGAGCTTCACCCCAAACCTAAGTGGCTCATCTGTAAGAAAATAATTTTAAAATATCCAGTAGAAAGCTGCAGAAGAAGATGATCATGGTATTAAATAACTTAAACACACATTACTGTACATCTGCAGGGTTGAAAACCTCATTATACCTGTATTCAGTAATTACCTTTATTTTAAATCTGCAATTTCAATTTTTTTTCCAATCTCTGGAATAAATGGTTCGGAAATCAAGACTACAAAGAACTATTATTCCTTCCAAGGTTAACAAATGGTCACATTTGTAAAGTGCATTTAATACAATGAAACATCATGAGCATTATCAGACAAAACAAATTAACACCGTTGCTATTATATGGGGTGCATTGAGTAATTGTTTTTTCCCCTCCAAACTTTCAGTATTTGACCTACATCTGGTGCTATAATTAAAAAATAATAATCATGTAAGTCACCCAAAACAGGCAGAAAAGTAAGAATTGAGACAAGCAAAATGATTTAATCCTGGTGTGTAATGAATGCTGGCTTTTCCTGGTGTGTAATGAATGCTGCCCTGATCCTAAAAGAAACAAAATAAATATATAATGGAAAATGTTGAAATTTAGTCCTGTGAAACTGTAGGAAAACCCCCCATCAAATTTGCACACATTTCGGTTCCATGCACAGCATAATAATAATGACCAGAAGATCCATTTAGTGACCTGGAGATGAATATTGGTTTAAACACTGGATTGAAGTGCCTCATTTAAGGAAATAATAATAATCGGCAAAGATCCACAGAGTGGAAATCAGTTCAATGTCTCAACAGGAAACGGAAAGTGCACCCACAACCTTTCATCTGAAATACAGCAGCAGGGTAATAACTGAGCCAGTACCAGAAGAGGTAAACACTGGGCCTACTAAGGTAGGTAAGTGGAAGCCAAATTATTGGGAAAGCAGGCCTCAGTAATGGGTATTGTGCAATAATAATGCAATTTCACTGACCTATTAGCAATCCAAATGATAATTATCTTAGACAGTAACTAAGTGGAATAGTATGAAAATCTGTAGGCAGACATACTCCTCAGTTGACCTTATAGGACTTGATATTACAATCCCTACAATGATTGGCCCCTTCTTAATATCTTGAGTGGGGGTAGGGGTAAAGACTTAATTGGGGTCATCAGGTGAGCACCCTCCTTCCTTGGTGTTTCGTTGATAGGCCCACGACATCTCCAGAGGGCTCAACGGCAACACCTGGTGTCCCACAATAACTCCTAACAATTATATAGAAACATAGAAACATAGAAAATAGGTGCAGGAGTTGGCCATTCGGCCCTTCGAGCCTGCACCGCCATTCAATATGATCATGGCTGATCATCCAACAGTATCCTGTACCTACCTGCCTTCTCTCCATACCCCCTGATCCCTTTAGCCACAAGAGCCACATCTAACTCCCTCTTGAATATAGCCAATGAACTGGCCTCAACTACCTTCTGTGGCAGAGAATTCCAGAGATTCACCACTCTCTGTGTGAAAAATGTTTTCCTCATCTCGGTCCGAAAAGATTTCCCCCTTATCCATCGGGAACAATCTTCCTGCATCTAGCCTGTCCAACCTCTTAAGAATTTTGTAAGTTTCTATAAGATCCCCCCTCAATCTTCTAAATTCTAGCGAGTACAAACCGAGTCTATCCAGTCTTTCTTCATATGAAAGTCCTGACATCCCAGGAATCAGTCTGGTGAACCTTCTCTGTACTCCCTCTATGGCAAGAATGTCCTTCCTCAGATTAGGAGACCAAAACTGTTGCAATACTCCAGGTGTGGTCTCACCAAGACCCTGTACAACTGCAATAGAACCTCCTTGCTCCTATACTCAAATCCTTTTGCTATGAATTGAAGTAGTTATTCACGGCAATCCATGTGACGATGGTATTTCTATCAGCAATTACCTAATAAGCCTGCACAATTTTACAGTACCTCATGCAGAATAAATGATTTCTGTATCTGTAAAGCATACCTTTCACATTTAGCTTCACGGTGTATTTTTTGTCCCCAACTTGCAAGGTGTACTCGCCGGAATCTTTCTGAGTTAAGTTTTTAACAGAAAGCATAAACTTTGTTCCGACTTGCTTTATTTCAAACTTTCCCAGTGAGAATTGCGTCCTTATTGGGTCACCATCCTGCAGTGAAAACAGAAGAACACACACAGCAATGTCAACTATTCCAAGATCACACAGCTGTATTGACCAAAAGAATAAAATGATTCAGTACACATTTCATACGCAGAATCCACCGAGTAGAAATAGGATATTAACAAAGCCATAAATAAATAGTAAGCTGTATGATTTTTGGAGCATGCCCAATTCATTTATCTATTGGGTGTAGTGTACCTATCACCAGGAGATACTGGAAAGTGATCAGAAACTGGAACTGTGAGAGCTCTGTTCCTCTCTCTCCTCCAATAGCAATAGTAGCTCCTGCTGAAAATCTGCTAATTAACCACCTATGTTTACATCCATATATTCTGCCACACAAGATCCGTACAAAATAAAGAAATGTTTTACCCCAAATGACCTGGTCTAATATTCCTCCAGTGTATTTTCTAATGGTCTATAATGGCTGCCCTAACAATCTTCTTTCCCTTTCTAGGGATTAAACCTATCTTCTGATGAGCAGATGTACATCTCGTTTTACCTCAGTCAAATGTACAGACATCATGGAAATTGAAAGTTGTGTTAATATAAAAGGGTTACACTCACCTGCTAGAATTTAGGAAAGAAAGCCACAGAGACCACAAACTGCATAAATACAATTTATGCTATTTAGCCATGTTTTCTGCAATTTGCCAATGTCACAGCAAAGCAATGGATGTTTCTCTACAGTTCATTTTTCTATGTACTCTACGAAGCATTGCACACATACCTTGTCATAGCACTTTATATCCAATTGTGTATTAAAACAGCAAAAAATAAATCATGTCAAGAATGATTCTGCTATACTGGAAGAGTTTCAAGCTAAAGTACTGCAATAGTCTGCATTTGGTCTCACCAATGTAGAGGAGGCCACATCGAGAGCACCAAAAGCAATAGAGAGGGTTGGAGGAGATGCAGGTGAATCATTGTCTCACCTGGAAGGGCTGTTTATGTTCTGGATGAAGGTGTAGGGACAGGTAAGGTTGTAGGGGAATGTGCCTGGTAGAGAGAGGGGTGGGTGGGGAGGGATGAGCAAACCACAACCAGAGAAGATGCTGCGGAAAGCAGAAAGGGGCGGAGAGGGAAGATGTGATGTGGTGGGATCACATTGTAACCTGTGGAAATGTCGAAGAATGATATGCTGGATGCGGAGGCTGGTAAGGTGAAAGCTAAGAACTAAAGGGATTACAGCTGTTCTAAATGGCATTAGGTGGGGTGAGAGCAGAAGTTTGTGAAACAGATGAGATGCGGGCAAGGTTTTGGTAAACCATGGTGGGTGGCAGAAAGCCTCGTTTCTGAAAAAAGAGGAAATTTCAGATATCCTGGAGATAAGCATCATGTCAAGCCAAATGCGGGACAACAAAGAAACTGAGAGTAAGGCATTGCGTCCTCACAAGAGACAGGGCGGGAGGAGGTGTAATCTACATAGTGCATATGTCGTAAATGGTCTAAATGAATTTGACACCAGGTTGGAAGTCAGTGGCAAAATTGATGAAATTGATGAGTTCTGCATGGTGCAGGAGGCAGCACCAATATGCGTCAATGTAGTGAAAAAAGAATTGGGGACTGGGGGGACTGCTGCCAAAATAGACATAAACAAAAATTGCTCCATGTAGAAAACAAAGCTGCAGGTATAGCTGGAACCCATGTGCCTTTAATTGTAGGAAATGGGAGGAATCGAAAGAAAAATTGTTAATTGTAACTATCAAAATAAGTTACACCAGGCAGAGGAGAGTGCAAGGAGAGGAAAACTGGTTGGATCTAGGTTCTAGACAGATGTAATGGGTCTAAAGCCTTTCTGAGGAGGGATGGAAGTCAGGACAAAGATGAGAGCCCATGGTATCAAATGGCAGATACTAGCATGGATATCAGGTTGGCGTGATGGCAGAAGGCAAAGAGTGGCAATAAAGGGAGCTTTTTCTGGTTAGCTGCCAGTGACTAGCGGAGTTCCGCAGGGCTCGGTGCTAGGGCACTGCTCTTCACGTTGTATATTAATGATTTGGATGACGGGATTGAAAACTTTATGGCCAAGTTTGCAGATGATACGGAAATAGGTGGAGGGGCAGGTAGTGTAGAGAAATCAGGGACTCTGCAGAAGTCTGGATAGGTTGGGAAAGTGGGCAGAGAAGTGACAGATGGAATATAGTGTAGCAAAGTGTGGAGTCATGCATTTTGGTAGTAGGAATAAAGGCATAGATTATTTTCTAAATGGGGAGAGAATCCAGAAATCGGAGGTGCAAAGGGGCTTGGAAATGCTGGTGCAGGATTCCCAAAAAGATAATCTGCAAGTCGAATTGGTAGTAAAGAGAGCAAACGCTAGTACAGGTGCACAACCTTTTATCCGACGATCCAAATAACGAAAACCTCCGAATAGCGACATTTTTTCAGTCCTTGAAGAAAGGTCCTTGAAAACGTTCACCGAGGGCGGACCGCAGAGGTGACAGCGGAACCTCCGGTCGGTCTTCGAAGAAAGGGGAACTAAATCCCCATTCATAAAAGAGAAGGTGAGGGTATATTGCGCGGGAGGGTTAATAATTGACAATCTGCTGCTGCCTGCCCGCTGAGTTACAAAGTTCCCACGGTAGACTCACGATACACAGTGTATCGTGAGTCTTGCATGAGAACTTTTAAACTCAGCGGGCAGGCAGCAGCAAATTGTCGCTCCCTTCAGTTTCACCCCACCTACACCCCTCTGCTTCCCGGCCATGCGTGTGACCCCTTCCCTCCCCTCTCCAGCTCCCCGCCCATTGCACCGGAGCGGGGGTTTTGCACTGTCTTCACGTCGGAGCTAGTGCCAGTCACCGGAGACGTCAGGACCAACGGGACACCGGCCCCCAGGCCCACTGCAAGCACGGAGATCCCAGAGACCCACAGCCAGCAGCAGCCCAGCCCCGTTCCAACTCCAGAGGAACACGCTCCCCGTAGGGACCGAAGCTGATGGTGTGAAAGGTGCGTCTTGGTCTTGAGGTTGCGGATGAGCGGCGCAGCTCGGGCTGTGACGTCTCCGGCCACCCCCCTGTACAGGAGCTGAGACTGGGAACTGTGGAGTTGTTTGCAGTTGCAGAGGGAGGGGGCAAGGGCGGTACAGTTCCCAGTCTCAGCTCCAGTCCAGGGGGGTGACCGGAGACGTCAGGACCAACGGGACACCGACTGCAAGCACGGAGATCCCATAGACTCACAGCCAGCAGCAACTTTAGCCAAGCCCCGCTCCAACTCCAGAGGAACTCAGGTTGCGGATGGGGGCACAGCTCGGGCTGTGGGCGAAGTGCCACTTGTCGCTGTAGCGGCGCATCGGGGAGCGGGTTCCTGTTGGTCCTGACGTCTCCGGCCGTCCCCCTGGACAGGAGCTGAGAGACGTCAGGACCACCAGAAGCCACTCCCCGATGCGCCGCTACAGCGACAAGTGGCAGTTCGCCCACAGCCCGAGCTGTGCCCCCTCATCGGGACACCGACCCCCAGGCCCACTGCAAGCACGGAGATCCCAGAGACTCACAGCCAGCAACGACTCTAGCCCAGCCCCGCGCCAACTCCAGAGGAACCCGGGTTGCGGGTGAGGGGGCGCAGCTCGGGATGTGGGCGAACTGCCACTTGTCGCCGTAGCGGCCCATCGGGGAGCGGATTCCTCTGGAGTTGGAGGGACAGGGAGACACAGCGGCTTTTGAGAATGGTGGGCAATCACTTCCAAAGTTCTGCCCACACAGTCAGTACACCTCTCCTACACTTGTCTCCCGCACTAAGATTATCTCGCAGAGAATGATCCCAGCTTAACCCTCCCTATTCTCTCCTATTCTGCAAGAAAAAACTACATTGTAGACTCAAACTCGCGATCGAGTAACTGCCGGGATCGAGGCGCAAACTCGCGACCTTGCGGATATGAGCCGAGCACTCTACCACTGCGCCAGCCGTTAAAATCTACGCTAAAAATCTTCCATTCCGAAAGCCGAAAAATTCTGAATTATGAAAAGTGTCCGGTCCCAAGGCTTTCGGATAAAAGGTTGTGCACCTGTATTTATTTTGAGAGCGCATGTATACAAAAACAGGGATGTAATGCTGAGGCTCCATAAGATGCTGGTCAGGCCGTATTTGGAATATTGTGAGCAATTTTGGCCACCGTATCTGAAGAATGATTTGCTGGCTCTGGAGAGGGTCCAGAGGAGGTTTACAAGAATGATCCCAGGAATGTGTAGGTTAACATATGATGAGCATTTGAAGGCACTGGGCCTGTACTCGCTGGAGTTTAGAAGAATGAGGGAGGACCTCATTGAAATGTACAGGATAGTGAAAGGCCTGGATAGAGTGGATGTGGATAGAATGTTTCCACTAGTGGGAGTCATAGCCTCAGAATTAAAGGACTAGAGGTCTTAGCCTCAGAATTAAAGGACGTTATTTTAGGAAGGAGATGAGGTGGAATTTCTTTAGTCAGAGGGTGGGGAATCTGTGGAATTCTTTGCCACAGAAGGCTGTGGAGGTCGTCAGTGGATATATTTAAGGCAGAGATAGATAGATTCTTGATTAGTACAGGTGTCAGAGGTACAGTATGGGGAGAAGGCAGGAGAATGGGAGTAGGAGGGAGGATAGAGCAGCCACGATTGAATGGCAGAGTAGACTTGATGGGCCAAATGGCCTAATTCTGCTCCTATCACTTATGATCTTATGACATCTACGCAAAGATCAGGCAATGGGGGTGGGTCAGGGAATTGAAAGTTATTGACATAGTGGGGTGTATGCAAGGTTTGGAAGTAGGTGGGAGGGGACTAGTCAAGAGGCAGAGAGGGGGATGGAGTGGTACAAGATAGAATTAAAGTATGAGGAGGTAAGTTCAGCGGGGCAAGAGGAGGCAGGTACAATAGGCCTATCATGGCAATCCTGTTGTGAATCTTGGGCAGAAGATAGAAACGGGCAGTACAGCACTGCGGAACTATCAAGTTGGACATTGTGGAGGGGATATTTCCTGAGATTTCTGATGGTATGGGAAATTGTAGCCTCACATTCGTTGGTGGGGTTGTGGTCCAGGGGGAGGTATGAGGAGATGTCAAAGGCCGCCGTTTGGCCTCTGCAAGGTAGGGATCAGTCTTTCAGACCACATCGGTATCACTCTTGCCTGCAGGTTTGATGACGAGGTTCAGATTGGTGTGGAGAAAGCAGAGAGCAGTGTGTTCACTGGGTGTCAGAATGGAGTGGGTGAAGGGAGTGGAGAAGTCAAGGCAGTTGATGCCATGTCAGCAGTTGGAAATGAAAAGATCGAAAGAGAATAAAAGTCCAGAGGATGATGTCCAAGAGGAAGTGGAGTGTTGGAGGTGGGAGAAAGGGTCATCAGTGGGACTGATGACTACATGCCAAAGAAATAGGCATGGAGGCAGAGGCAATGGAACAAGAGGTCAATGTCATTAGAAACATCAAGTAAAAACATGATATATCTGTTTGCTTACAATAGTTGCTGACAATACCAACGAACATCCAGTAACATTGCCTCACCTTGAACCATTGCATTTTGATGTTCGGGTCCTTCAATTCCATGATTGTTTCAAAGGTAGCTGTTGAGTCAACTTTTCCTTCCACATCCTCTAATGGCTTTAAAATGATCACTGACTGTCAGAAGAATGAGAGAGAGCACAAGACAGTAGTGAAGATGGTTACCTGCTGACCATTAAGATGAGCAATCTTATTGCTGGAGGCCTGAATTCCCATAGTTCAATTTTACCATGGATTGGAAGCAAAGTAAAGCTCCTTATCAAATGTGGCATTTGGCAATCCCTCAAGCTCATGTGCTACATTGTTTAAAGAACATTCTCCATACTTGGTCCACTTTGTTTCAGCATTAATTTAGACTAGCTCTATCACCACAGTTGTTCAAAATATTTAGATTTTCCTTATGAGCAATGCTGTGGCCTCCCTGAAAGAGATTGCTGAGTTAGCGCTAAATTATTATCTTTAGCACCTATGATGGTCTGCAACTCATGTATTTCCATAAGAAATTTCTAAAGAGTAGACACTTTTTCCCATCACTATTGTTTTAGATTTAAACACAAGCTCCAAATGTAAGCAAAAATACAAACAGATATTGGATAGTGCCAGAAAATAGGAGTGGGGTTTACAAGTGTGATTTGAGTGACGTGTGAAATGTAACCCTTTTCTGCTTAAGCCTGTGAAAATCATGTGGAAAGTTGGTCCTCAAGTCTGGATCGCTGGTTGGCGCGGACTCAGTGGGCCAAATGGCCTGTTTCCGTGCTGTATCTCTAAACTAAACTAAACTAAACTAAACTAAACTAAACA
Source organism: Leucoraja erinaceus (assembly GCF_028641065.1). Lineage (NCBI taxonomy): Eukaryota > Metazoa > Chordata > Chondrichthyes > Rajiformes > Rajidae > Leucoraja > Leucoraja erinaceus. Next base: position 25,683,559 of record NC_073394.1, on the reverse strand, counting down.
TGTCCATTGTTGCCCTGATACGTGTTCTTCGTTATTTGAAGTAAAGATTATGTGTGTGAGCTGGTTTGTGAGTGTTGAAATCAAGTTTGGTGCTGGAAGTCATTCTATTGCTTGCAGAATACTGCAATTGCTGTTGCTGGATCACAGCAGAGAACCACTCAATTGTTCAGACATGTCACTGATGGACAAGATGACACGGGACTAATGACATTACTTGTGAATGTTCACCAGGATGTTGGATCTCCTGGTTTCATTTATGAACAAAGCCTGGATAGGCTAAGTGTTTTTCTGGTGCAGAGGAGGCTGAGGGCAAAATTGATAGAGATATACAAAATTATTACAGACATTGATGGAGTAGATAGTAAGACATTTCCCCCCAGCAGCAGTGCATGAAACCAGAGGTTTAAGGTGAGATTGAGATGGGATTGGAGGAAATGTTTTTCACCCTTTCGGTGGTTGGAATATGGAATGCACTACCTGCGAAGACTGTGGAATCAGGTACCCTTACAACATGAAAAAACCATCTGCTTTTGCACTTGAATTGCCAAAACAGAATAGGCTATGGACCAAGTGCTGCTGAATCAGATTCAGATTCAGATTCAATTTTAATTGTCATTGTCAGTGTACAGTACAGAGAATGGGAATAGTATAGAAAAATACGTGATGTTTTGGATAAACATGGTAGCTCATTTCATTCAATGTTCCTTGTGAACTCTCTGCTATTGTACAAGTAAAAGCTTGTAGTCAGATTGGCAAACATTCATTTAGTTCTAACCTCCACCTGTCTCTATTACAACCATTTTATTTTAAGGCACACCTATTTTTGATGATCCTCAAGGATTTTAACTCTTAGTTTGTCCAAACACACTGGCCAATATTTTGTTTATCAGCTTTGAACCCCTCTACTAACATCACTGCTTCCTACTCTATGACGCACTCCTAACCTTATAATTTTCCAACCCTTATTTCTCTCCTACCTCAGTCTCTACTTTTTTCTTCATTTCTTTTAAGCGTTTCAGCAATCCCCTAAAATCAGTGAATCCATGTTCCATGCAGATTTTTTCATAGTCCTTCTTCTCTACTTTCATCAAAATCTCCCACATTTCCTTTTCAGTTGGAATCTTCCTTTCTTCCTTGAGTGCTGGTGTTGACCTGTAAATAACACACACAGTTGGTTTAAATAATGATTTATTATTTCAATTACTCATTGAGTGATTTCCACTTCGTTGTGATAGTGGAGAGTCTGATGGGGTTAGGGGGTGGCTGTGGAAAATAATAACAGAGAATGTCAACGGTGGAGAGGGTCCTGCAAAATACATGTTCCATGCAAAATTAGTGATTCTTATCCACTCTGCATCAGACCCCAAACCTTTGCAGGGTCATTTCCCACTGTGTGCGAGACTGACTATCTCTTCAGCATTTTCAGAAGATTTACCCAATATAGATGTGAATTTGCCCTAACATTCATCTTCTTCATAATCCACACCAACCGATTTTGCATTATCTCCCTAATAATGACAAGGCGCATTATTTTCTCTTTATTTATGTATAAATATTTATCCCAATCTTGGGATTTCAGAGATCCATGTGTCTCTAAGAGTATTTGTATTCCTAGTTCACAGATGGTTATTGTATATTTTCAATGTTATTAATTTTTTACTCTTTATATATCTTCTGTAACAATCCCCCATACAGCATATAATTACTCACAAGACCATACACACACAGCACTCATATTCATCACAGTTTACCCAGGCATCATCACTCTCGAAACCATGCTTCCAACATTGAACTATTAAATATTGTTTCATTATTTTGTTCCCAATGTATATCAATCCAATTCTCCAGGTAATACCTTGCTACCCACTGGATATTCTCTATTCATCACACTATTACTTCACGTGGGCCCTCTTAAAACCTCTCTGAGTAATTTGCTTAAGACCTTACCTTTTTTTCAACATTGTTCGGAAGTTTAATTGCTTATCTGGATCTGTAATATGAAAATGAAATCTGCATTAGGGACCAAATGAGTTTGAATTAGTTCATTCTGAACAATTCACTGGCATAATTGGCTGACTGCCATTTCTTAAGACAGCAATATCCACTTTCATTATTAGCATCAAGAATGTGGTAGCTTGGTCTTTGTTACATGCATGCATTTAGGAATACATAAACATTCAGTCATGTGCTGATAGGCACCAAGTTACAACTCCTTCAAACAATTGCTAGATTTTGCCTTCTAAATGTTTTTCCTGCAATACCACTGAAATCAATGTTTTTCATTTAGTCAAATTTAGTGCAGGATCTGAAAGGCAATTCCCCAACTTAATGTTGGGAAATCCAAACAAGATTAAGCTTTGCTTCTAGGCTCTGCAGCTACATTCACTGTGGGATCCTGTGGCAAAACTATCTGACAGTTGACAGTAATTGTGTGGAAATCGGGAACTTTCTCTTGGTCAAACGGCCGAGCATCTGAAAATCCACTGATGGTGATCTGAAAATTGCAGTTTTTTGACTTAGTGACAACAAGACGTTAAATTTGTCTAAGTCAGGATGGTACAGGACTTGGACGAGATCCCCTGTGCTGGTGTTTGCTGATGATTTCACAACATTTTTTTTTTTTACAAGTTCACAGAAAATGAAAGTGTCCATGCAGGAAGACCTAGACAACATTAAAGTAAGAGTTGATAAGTGTCCACTAACACTTGCTTCTCTCACACACGGGGAAAAATATGCTTTATAGGAAAAAATGCCACAAGGCCCTGGGGAAAATATTAACTGCCCAGCAACACACAGTGTATAAACATTGTCATACACTCCCACCAGGTTCATACATACTTTCAGTCACTGTCAATGAAATGACATATGTGCAGTCAGCATGAGCATTGGAAGCGATGCATTTGTAGGCATCCTCATCCTCTGGAATGATGTTATCCAGCTGCAAAAATCAGAATATTCACAAATCATGCCCTGCTTAAACAATAAAAACATTGTAATTTAATAGGAAGCAGAATGCAAAGCTCACTAAAATCTGGGAGAAACAGTTTCAATTAAGAAAACAGTGAGATTGTACAATGTTAATCCAGTATTGTACCTATCAATTTAACAGTTGATAGATACAGGATTATATGGGCAGTTTTGAAATGTTACATTGACAATCATCCCACAAACGTGGCATAACCAACCGTTTGGTGAAGTTACAGAAGTCTAAACTTGCTTGCTCTGGACTAAATATAACTCCAAATACTCCAGAAATTCAGTTGCCTCTTAACTAACTTCTGAAAAAGCTTTTGGGGATAATCAAGAATGGACAATGAATGGCGGCTTTTGCAGAGATAATCACATTGGAATAAATAAATAAAAAGTATATGCACCAGGCAGTAAGAGGACTAGAGAACAGCTAATACACAGGTAAGTTTCTAAGAAGTAAAGGTAATAGAACACCATCTGTAGTTTTTTTTTACTATATTGACAAACATTGTAAAAGGTTAAACTTAAAAGTATAGTGATTTTTTAAAACCACTTAAGATAAATTTTGATGAGTATGTATCAAGCCAAACAAGAAAGGCAGCAATAGGGAGCAGTCCTGCTGATGGAAAGGCAGTTTGGAAGCATATTGGATATAAAGACCTTGTACAGCTGTGAAAAAGGTCACAGGAACGCCAGTGGTAAAAGTTTAAATTAGGGTTAAACCATATTTATCAGACCGAGATTTTATTAGGGCTGGAAAGAGTAAGTTGAAGGAAACAGCAATATGATATAGCAATATTTGGACCATCATTGACAACTGGCATATTATATTAGTATTGCATATCTGTTCCACATCAAATATTGTGTTGTCAACTTCATCTTTAAGATTCTTATGAGTGTGCTGTGTTTATCTATACATAACTAAAACTCTGATCTTGTGGTCTTCCAGTTTGTGGGGTTTTTCTATTTGCGCAAAAATGGTATGTGAAAACGCTACGCTTTTTTGCCAGCTCACTCGCCGTTCTCCTGTGCTGCGAGTGCAACAAGTTTTGTTCCAATTGGTGGAATATTGTAAAAGTTAACGAGGTTTAAAAATCTTAAAAACTGCGCATGCGCAGGTCGGTCTCCTCTCCAGACAGTCAGCGCCGCGTGGATTGGTTTTTCTCCTGTCACTCCCCAGGACGGTCCGCCCCTTCCTGCACCATTTCGTCATTACTGGAGCTGAGGATGGCCGCCAGAGGTCTCCAACCGGACACAATTTTCAGAGGGACCGGAAGCTGCGTGTGGTCGGAGATGTCGCCAATGTCGCCAAACGGAAAGCGGAGACTCTGATCTCGGCGGAGGAGAACGACCAGCAACCAGCACCCGCTTTAAGTCCCCATCGCACCGCCAGCTCCAGCCCCTTCCCTCTGGTCCCCCTCGCTGGTTCCTGCCCCCCCCCCCTCCCCCCTGATACCCCCCTCTCCCCCATGGCTCTTCCCCATTTTTCTTCGAACTCTCTCCCCCCTCCCCCCATCCCACACACCCCTCTCCCCCCACAACCTCCACTGCCTACACATCCCACTCCCCCCCACAAACCCCCCTGTCCGCACACCCCCCCCCCCCCACAACAACCCCCCCCCCTCCGCCCCCACACACCCCTGCCCCCCACATCCCTCCCCCCCCAAACTTCCCCACCCCAACACTCCTCCCACCCCCAAAACCCCCGTTCCCCCACACTGCTCCCCCAGCCCCCCCCCAACTCCCCCGCCCACGCACACCCCTCTGCCCCCACAACCTACACCCCGCCCCCACACAACCCCCCCCTACACACTCACTTGCCCACACAGCCTCTCCCCCACAACCCCCCACCCCACAACCCCCCCCCGCCCCCATAACCCCCCAGCCCACACACCCCTCTGCCCCCACAAACTGCCCTGCCCACACATACCCCCCTCCCACACACACCCCCACCCACAGACCCCCTCCCGCACACACCCTCCCACCCACACACCCCCTCCCACACACCTCCCCCCACCCACACACCCCCTCCCCACCCACACCCCCCTGCCCACACATCCCTCCCCCACATCTTCCCTCTCCCCCCTCCCACATCCTCCCTCCACCTGCACACCCTGCCCACACACACCCCTCCCCCTCCCACATCCCTCCTCCCCCCTCCCACATTCTTCCTTCCCCCTCCCACATCCCTCCCGCCCACATACACACCTCCCCTCCCACCCCCCCCTCCTCCCACCCCTTCCCGTCCTCCCCTATGGGGCAAGTGGTGGAATATTGCGTTGGGGTATGGGTGAGTGGTGGAATATTGCGTTGGAAAATGGGTTGCGTTGGGGGACCAGGCCTCCCGTGTGACTGGGTCCCAATGGGTCCCACTTAGTCTAGTCTTTTACAATTTTTAAGATTATTTTTGATTTGTGACAATATATGTAAAAGAGATTTCTTATGAAATTTCTTGGATTCTGATACCTTCAGAACATTCTCTTTAGTGATGCTGTCAAAGAAAATCTTTGCTCCTTCTCTTATGGGTTTTCCACTTGCTCTCTTCCATGTGATTGTGGGTTTTGGGTTCCCACTCACCTTGGCTTTAAAAATCGCATCTTTACCTAAAGTAAAACAGATTCCCTCATTAATACCAGAGTAAATGGACATGACTGATGCATCACACACAAAGATCAAAACCCCACTGAGTATAATTTAAACATACTGGATGAAAAACATATGTAGATTGCTAGTGTGCTATTTTTAAATGGCATTCATGGAGACTAAAGGGAATTATTATTTCTCAAAAAACTTATTCTTATTCTTCTTCTAAGTCAAGACAGTTATCTGTTTTAGATGGACAATCCCAGGATTAAGGAATGATTTCACAGTGTTAACAAACCTCTCAGAAATTGAAGGACCAAGCTCCCTTTGAATTTTATTCCACATATTTCTTCTCAGGATTCCCCTAAAGAATAAGTAGATTTGACTAATTCTCCTTCCCATTAACTCTCAAACCAAAGCTCTTTGTCCTATTCTTTACATGAGATGAGGTAGTGAAATTCAGCAAGTTGGCTACTAATAGTATTTTTTTTAATCTTAAGTACCCGCTTAAATAAAACAGCGATCATAATTAATAAAATCTTAAATTATTGTATATATATTTAAGGTGATAGATAAATAGTTCTCTGGATTAAGAATCCTGATAAACCCAAATATACAGAGAATGGTATTGTAATGCAGGTTCAAAATATAAACATCCGAACAGATCTGCAATATTTGTCTCCTTTTGGACCATTATTTAAAAAGGGCAAAACACACAAATGAAAGGGCAGATTTGCAGGTGAATATTGTGAATCACGGAACAGTGCTGCTGACTTACCTTCTGGTACTGCAGTGGAATTTGGCTTTTCATCAAACTCAGGGATGCCCTCTCCTGGTGGGATCTCAAAGCTATGTGTGACAACATTTAGTGTCTGCAGCGTCACTGAGGACTTCCTCCGAATTTGTTCTCCCCCTGAAATGTAGCACAATGCAATGTTTTTTTAACAGTAAACATAATGCTGCAACGTTAATTAAACTGTTTCTTGATGATTAGCACTTCCCCAATATTTACAACAAATGCACAACTCCTAGAATGAAGCCTGCTCTGAAATCTCTGTACTGAGGTTGTCTCTCGAATTGGTGGACTTCAATACTGAGAATTATATTCTGCACTCAGTATTTTCCTATTCTCTAACTATTGGATGAGTTTGGCATGATTGTATTAATGTCTAGTATTATCTGATTTGAAAAACAAACCTTTCCACTGTACCTTGGTACACGAGACAATTACAAACCTAAACCTGAACGAAATATTCAACTCTGACCAATAAAAAGGCTAATTTCATATTTTAAATCTTTCAAAGGTTCCAGTGAAAACACGATATAAAAGTGAACTAATAGCAAGATGGTATTGTGATCATAGATTAATGTAAAGAGACTCAGAGTCTCTTCTACGTCAGAGTTGACGTAGAAGAGCTCTGGTTCACTGTTAAGGCATATTGTCACAGTTAATGAAAGGAGGTATTTTGTACTAATATGCAGTAAATATAATGAAGGGAAGGGAGACCCAAGCTCATTGTTAATAGAAACATAGAAACATAGAAAATAGGTGCAGGAGTAGGCCATTCGGCCCTTCGAGCCTGCACCTCCATTCAATATGATCATGGTTGATCATCCAACTCAGTATCCTGTATCTGCTTTCTCTCCATACCACTGATCCCTTTAGTCACAAGGGCTACATCTAACTCCCTCTTAAAAATAGCCAATTAACTGGCCTCAACTACATTCTGTGGCAGAGAATTCCAGAGATTCACCACTCTCTGTGTAAAAAATGTTTTTCTCATCTCAGTCCTAAAAGATTTCCCCTTTATCCTTAAACAGTGACCCCTTGTTCTGGACTTCTGGACTAATGCAATGAAATAATCATTAATAGATGAGATTTAAGATCTTAATCTACAACATTAATCATGAATTATCTACATTTCAAAAATAGTGTCATTGTTCTTATTAGAGCTATTTCTGTTGCTCAGAATTGTGGTATGTTGTCAAGAATCAGTATAGGGAACTTCTATTAGATTCATATTTGTGGTACACGATCAAGGGTCAGTGTGGAACAGGTTTATGGCTGTAAGGTTCTTACATATAATGCATATTCAGGGCTCAGAGAGGCAGAACTGTGATTTCACACTGCAATGCTATCTGTATAACTAGGAAACAATTTGACAATTACCTTCCTCTGATGCGACTTTTGTCACCTGGGTCACTTTCTTCAGTTTGGTGATTCCTGATTCACTAGACTGCTCAGAAATGATTGTTCTGGTTGTTGTTGTTGTTGTCGTTGTCATTGATTTTACTGTAGCCATGTTTGAAATTAAAGCTGGAATTCCTTCACTCCTAATAACATAAAGCACCTTGATATTAATGAGTATCATATAATTTTGGTCTAGTACTGGGCAATATTATTTGTTCTTCTTTAGCCAATCTCAGGGGACAATGGGAGCTCATTTATAATCCTTCTGAAAATGAGGATGTCACTGCTAGAGAATAAAGTGATTAGGTTTTTGAATCACTTGTTAATAGGAAATTCTTTAGCGAATGGATTATCTAGAGATTAAACATAATTCTGTAATATTTAACAATGTAGATCAGATGCTAAATAAAAAATATATTGCTATTCTTCATACTCCCCCAAATGAATTACAGAACATCTTAACACTCTGAATTATTCCTTAAAGATTGTTGCAAGAAAACAATAGTTATTTTGAATATGTATGTTGTATACATGTAAATATCTTTAAAAAGTCCTGCAGTTAATTTTTAAATATGGCTTCCATTTGCAAACATAAATCTATTTATCTCAATTTTAATTATAATCTTTGATGGATTCTGTTCTAGTAATTATTATTATCCAAGTTATCTTCTGCTGTCAAAGCAAAAATCCAGGGGCCATATATGTTGATATCATGCTGCAGAAGAAAGAAGTCCACCTACTAGTAGCGTGTAATTTGCAAAATCAATTTATTTTCAATGATAACTAATATTAAAGCAACATAGCTCCTATATGGTTGTTTCATTGCCTTCAGTGCAGCCTTCAATACAATAGTCCCCACCAGACTTCCTGAGAAGCTGCTGGAACTGGGGCTTAACACTCTTCTGTGTGCCTGGGTCCTGGACTTTCTCACCGCCAGGCCCCAAGTAGTCAAGATGGGAGGAAATACATCGAACACCCTCACCCTGAACACAGGATCCCCCCAGGGTTGCGTTCTCAGCCCCCTACTGTACTCCCTGTACACACATGACTGTGTGGCCAGGTTCAGCTCCAACTATAATCAAGTTTGCTGATGACACTGTGGTGGTGGGTCTGATCTCCGATAACAATGAGAAGGCCTACCGGGAGCAGGTGGCTGATCTGGCACTCTGGCGTTGGGACAACCTCCTCTTGGAAGGAGTTTTTTTAGCATCTCAGTTTTAAATGGCCTCCCCTTTATTCTTAGACTGTGGCCCCTGGTTCTGGACTCGCCCAACATTGGGAACATTTTTGTTGCATACAGTCCTTTTATAATTTTATATTTTTCTATAAGATATCCTCTCATCCTTCTAAATTCCAGTGAATTTAGCCCAATCTTTCCAATCCTTCCTCATATGACAGTCCCACCATCCCGGGGATTAACCTCGTGAGCCTATGCTAATAATAATAATAATACATTTTATTTATGGGCTCCTTTCAAGAGTCTCAAGGACACCTTACAAAAATTTAGCAGATAGAGGAAAAACATGTAAGGTGAATGAAATAAATAGTAGAGACATGACTAGTACACAAAGTAAATACAGAATTCAATACAAAACACAGTATGAGGCAATTAATGCACAGATGAAAAGGGACGGCACGTGGGGCTAAGGATAGGCAGAGGTGAAGAGGTGGGTCTTGAGGCGGGACTGGAAGATGGTGAGGGACACGGAATTGCGGATCAGTTGGGGGAGGGAGTTCCAGAGCCTGGGAGCTGCCCTGGAGAAGGCTCTGTCCCCAAAACTGCGGAGGTTGGACGTGGATGGA